>NC_056729.1:516381481-516383981 GCF_019279795.1 Protopterus annectens
TTTCCAAAAGAAAAAGGGCTGTTTTTTTTGCAGGTGGAGGAATAAGTCAAGGAGAATTTAAGAAAATCAGTTGTACTTTCTAAATAATTTGCAAAGTCCATCAGTCTTTCTGGTCTGTCATCCCTTAACAATTAAATATCATCAACAATGCATTTATAAGACTTCAGCGCTGATTGATACGGGTTGCTGTTAAGCACAAATGTGTTTTCCCAGTAAGTCAATACCAAATTGGCATAACTGTTAGCGCATGGTGTGCCCATGGCAACAGCCCATCTCTGCCAGTAATAATTATTGTTGAATACAAAGACATAATCCAATAAAGTGCATATCAATAATATTCTGTTTACATCTTAGTCAGTATTCAATTCCAGATAATGCTTCACTTGTCAAATACTGAACTCGTTAGGTATAACTGTAAAAATACTGTTTACATCCAAAGTAGCCATACTGTAGAACTCAAAAAATCACACATATGAAGAAAATGCGTACTATCCTTATCATGGCTCGATTAGTTTGCAGCACTTTAAGTTCTATAAAAATGGCAGTGATTCGATCGCCCATCCATTACCAGACATGATCGGCCATATTGGTGGATTCATCTTATCCTTATGAATTTTAAGAACGCCATTTATCACAGGAATAATAGGGCTCTCTTCTTGAAAGTATTCAAACTGCTCTTTCAAAATCTTAAGATACAAGATATTTTTAAGTTTATTTCTGATGTTTTCACACACATTATAAACCAGTGTCCTCGTTAGTATACATGTTTGAGTCATCCAGCATTTGTACCATTTTCTTGTTATAATCTTGAGTATTCATTACCACTATCTCACCTCCTTTATCAGCAGGTCTGATAAGGAGTTCTTTTTTTTTTCTTTAATTCTCTTAACACAGCTTTCTCACATTTACTCTAATTAAAGAAACAATGTTGAGTCTTTCAAAGTTCTAGCAATATCCTGTTCACAAACTTAAATAAATGTGTCCAAAGTAGAGGTATTTATTTTGTTTTTATTTATTTTATTTTATTTGACATTTGTTTACTGGGGTGGTCTTACTGGGTCTACAGAACCCGTTTTCAGCAGAAGCCTGGGGAGAAAAGCTCCACATACAGTAATAAAAATACAGTATAATACAATACAATGCAAATTACATTAGAAATACTATAAAAAAGTAAGTTGAAAGAACAAATGGTGTTACAAGACATTGCAGTATATTACTACACATCTAGGCAATTCTGCAGAGTTAAAACATTACAAACAATAGTCACTCTCACCATACGTGATGTAGTTAGTGTCCAAAAAAATAGTACATAGGTAGTGCAATGTGTGACATTGATTATTATAGTACATGAAAAATAGAATGTTTCAGTTAGAAAATAGCAGCCAGAAAGTTAGTGATGCATCTAGATAGTGAGAGAGAGAGTTAAGAAAAATAGAAGCAATAAAGCCTAAGCAGTAGGTTAAGGATATGGTACAGAAACAGAGGAGGAGTTAGAACCTTAGGATCTTGCAGTCTGTGAGGGATTGAAATGTGACAGAAGAGGATGATGAGGCTAGTGTGGAAGAAGAGGAAGACCTGAACATTAGGCAGGCTTTATGCAGGAGCAGAGCTTTGTGTTTTTGAGATTAGTTTTTAAAGAGGCTTTGAAATGGGTTAGGCCAGGCATAGACCTGGTCGCAAGAGGTAGTGAATTCCAAAGTACAGCTAGAGAATATGAATATGTAGGTGGATTGGACACTTCAGATTGGCTCTTGGTGTGAGTGTGTGCATGTGTGTGCCTTCTGTGGTAGGTTGGGCACCGGGCTGGCAACTCGACACAGTAAAACTCCACTGCCAATCATGAGCGGACAGGTAATCCACTGTGGTGACCCCTAACCGGGAAAAAGCCGAAAGAAGAAGAGGAAGAAGAAGATACAGAATATGAATACAGAGAGTGACCTGGTTTTCTTGTGGGTTTTGAAATAAGAGATTTTTGTCTTCTGATCATAGGGATTGATTTGGTGTTTAAGGTGTGACTAGATTGGCTAGTGCAGGGCAGGCAGTAGGCTTGAAAATAAGGTTGTGCAAGGTGGATAGCTGAATAAAGGGAAGTTGTTAGGGAGTTCAAGCCAATTTAATTCTAGGAGTGGTTTATAGTGGTGTGTGTGGTATATAGAGTTTGTGCCAAACTTTGCAACTTTGTTGTAGCACTGTTGCATCTTGTTTAGTGTAGAAGTTTGTAAGTTAGTTAAGATAGGGGCACCGTAAAGGAGAGAGGGAAGTAAAAATGTTTTTGCAAGGGTAGTTTTGGTTGCTGCAGTAAAGAAATGTTTGTTTCTGTGTAAAAGTCCCAGTTTTTGATTAGTTTTCTTTATATTTTGCTGTATACGGGGGTCAAATGACAGTTTATTGTCAATGGTAACACCTAGAAGTTTGGTTTCCTGCACTATTTCTGTGACAGTGTTGTCAGATGAAAGGATGTTGAAATGATCAGTGACAGGGGAGGTGTTTTTGGGATGAA
>NC_056729.1:516388981-516409653 GCF_019279795.1 Protopterus annectens
CTCCTATTTCTTAATTCCAGAGGAATTACCCAGCCAAACCACAATTCATCCAGAAAGCACTCTCATCCTGTTGCTCCCACAAGACCCAGAAAAACAACCAGGAAGCAACCCACTCCTGCCAGAGCTTGCTCCTCCTCTAGCCAGAGGCCTTCCTTTTAAAACATGACAGGTAGTGCTTGACTACCTACCAACCTTAAAACTCCCACTCCCTCCCTCCCTCTCTCGATGTCTGTCTCTCTCTTTCTCTCTCTCTGTCTTCATGGGTGGACATCCATCACCTCAGACAAATGGGTACTTTCAATAATACAGAATTGGTATTTTATGACCTGGCTTATGCCTCCAAAGAAAAGGGGTATCCCACAACCTCCAAAACAGCAGCACCACCTATTGCAGCCAGTACTAGAAACCCTGATGGCTCAAGGCACCATTGAAATAGTTCCACTGGCTGCAAAAGGAAGAGGTTTCTACTCCAGGATTTTTCTATTCCCAAGAAAAGACTGTCCTTGTAGACCAATTCTGGACCTCTCTCTGCTCAACCTCTTCCTTCAGGTTCCTTCTTTCTGGATGTTGACCTTACCAACTTTTTTTCCACTCCTTCTTCCCAAAGGGTTCATGGCCACCATAGATATCATGGATGTCTACCTTCACATTCCTATAAGGCCCAGTTTCAGGAAATACTTGAGGTTCTCTGTGGGTCTTTCTCACTTTCAGTTCTCTGCCTTGCACTTTGGGCTTTCCACTGCACCCAGAGTATTCACCAAATATCTGGCTCCAGTTATTGCCTTTTGCAGGACAAAAGGAATCCAGATTTTCCCTTACCTGGATGACTTACTCATTCAGACACACTGCAAACAGGCCTTCCTACAACTCTTACAAGTTGCCATTGCTCTCCTACATTCCCTGGGATTTCAGATCTACTTCCCAAAATCTCAACTGGAACCGTCCCAAGACATTGTCGTCTTGGGGTGCCGAATTCGTACAGACATCATGAAAGCCTACACCCCCTCCCCCCAAAAAAAGGTGGAAAGCTTAACAAAACACCTGCTTCTGGTCTTCTAGACAACAGAATTGACCGCAAGACAGTATCTCGGGCTCCTGGACTAGATGGCAGCCACTATCCCCATGTTACCATTAACAAGACTACATATGAGGAAGTTGCAGTAGTACCCAAGGTCAGTCTGGACTTTGCACTCCCTTCCCTTGGAGCACAGGGTTCCCATGCTGCCCTACCACAAACTAGAAATCCAATGGTGGTTGAAGCAAGTGAACCTCAATCCAGGTATTCCCCTCCAATCTCCTCAACCCAAACTGATTATGCACACAGATGCCTGAGACTTGGGCTGGGGAGCAACTCTGGGACATCTGAAAGTGCAGGGGCTGTGGCCAGGGCCACACAAATATCCGAGAGATGAGGGCAATACTCCTGGCCTTGTGAGCCTTCCAATCCAATCTACAACAAGGACCACTAAAGATCTTTACAGACAATACCACACCGCTGTAGTATCTCAGCAAATGGGAGGGGGGGGGGTCTTACTTGCTTTGCAGACTAGCTCTCCTGGTGTGGGAACTGGCCACCTCCCAGGGAGTTACCCTGCAGTCTGTGTACATTCCTTAACCAGAAACACAAATAAACTGCAGTTAACTACAGAGGACACTTACAGTTTAACTAAAAACAAAAAAGTACCAACAAGTATAAACACTTAATTTTTTTTCATAAAAAACAGAGCTTTCGGGAATCACCCTTCATCAGTATTCCACTGATGAAGGGTGATTCCCGAAAGCTCTGTTTTTTATGAAATAAATTAAGCATTTCTACTTGTTGGTACTTTTATGTTTTTGGTGTACATTCCTTCACAACAGAACTCCCAGGCAGACTCTCTCAGCAGATCCATAACAAACAACCAAGAATAGATGCTTCACATGGTTGTCTGCCTGGACCTGGTCCACCGGTGGAGTATACCTCAAATAGACCCCTTTTGCCTCCTCCAGCAACAGGCAACTTTCTTTTGCACCAGACTCCACACCCTCAGGTGATGGCAACAGATGTCTTCTCAATCTCTTGGAAGGGAATGGTTTCCCTATGTATTTTCACCTTCCCCCTTGTACAGAAAGTCCTGCTGAAGATCCAGCAGGACAGACCAAAAATCTTGTTCATGACTCCCTATTGGCCAAGACAGCATTGGTTCTCCCTACCCTTATAGCTATCCAAGGGCAATCACCACAAGTTACCCCTCAAAGTGAATCTTCTTGCACAGCACAAGGAATCCCAAATACACCCACAGTGGCAATTGCTGCACCTCACACTGTGGCTGATAGGATTCTGATCCCTTTCATACACTTCAGACACCTTTCTTATGTGTGGACTAGGCTAATGGCCCTGGAGCCTTTACAGGCCTAGCCCATAGGATTACCCTGGCATCATGCCACCCATCTTTAGTTTCCAGTGCCTCTGTCGAGTAAGAGCCACTGGAGTGATCCTTGGGGTGAATTTTCTATTTCCCATCCACTCATCAAGATTTCTCTTGAAGTGGGCAAGTGAGGTGCTCTGTTTGACATGTATGGGAAGTCTTCACAACGAGGATGTGCTCACTGTCCTGCAGGAGGCCTGGGAACCAAATACAAGAAAATCTTGTCTGTCAGTGTGGAAGAGATTTTCTATATGGTGTCTCAAAAGACAGCTGGATGCACTTGCAAGCGAGACCCTTCTAGTATTGTCTTACCTTTGTGAACTACTGCAGACAGGGTTGGCCTACTCATCCAGTAAAGCTCATTTGTCTGCCATTTCAACATGTCTTCCTCTGGATCCCCCCTAGCTTCCAGATTACCAGCTAAGTTATTCCTTAAAGGGGTCCTTCACCTGAGACCCCCCCCCAGGAAGCCATCTTCACCTCCTTGGGACTTCAGCTACATTTTGGAAAAGCTTACATTTCCTCCATTTGAGCCAGTGGACAAATCTTCCCTAAAACACTGTACATGAAAAACTGTCCTACTCGTGGCCTTGGCCTCAGCCAGATGAGTGTCAGAACTGCAAGCCCTCATGGCTATTCCACCTTTCCTAGTATTTCACACTGACAGTGTTATGCTTAGAACTAACCCCTCCTCCAGGCCCAAGGTGGTGAATGACCTTTCACTTAATCAAGCCATCCATCTACCTACTTTCTTTCCTAACCCACAGAGAGACAGTGAGAGGAGTACTCCATTTCGTAGACGTGCACAGACAACTCAGATTTTACCTGCACGAAACCAAGCCCTTCAGATAAGCTGATCAACTGTTTGTCTCCTTCCACCCCTGGGCCCTAGGGAAGGCAGTAACCAAACAAAGAATTTCAATGTGGATTTACAAAGCTATCACCTTCTGCTACAAATACCATGGGAAACCCCTGCAAGGTAGTATTAAAGCACACATCGCCAGGGAAATGGGCTCCTTGGGAACCTTCTTCAGGGATTTGGATACCTCTACTATTCTTGAAGCAGCCACTTAGTCATCAGTGCACAACTTCACCAAACATTATAAGTTAGACTATTTCCAGAACCAGGGCAGGGTTTGCCAGGGCTGTCCTTCATGGATTCATGAAGACTGCCTCTAGACTACCACCCCTTTCTTCACAGTGAGCTTTGGCACTCACCCATATGTGATAAATGCGGCAACTTGTGAATAGAAGGACATAGAAAATTGTGTAAAATCTTACCATAACCATAGATGTCCTGTTCTTCCATGTTGCAGTATTCCTTTCCCCCACCTTCCCTTCTTGCTATGCTGCATTTCCCTTTCTGGATGGCATAGGACTGGCATTTCCCTTCCTCAGACTGGTTCCGACTGGGGTTTACAGTTCTGAGGGCTGGTGCTTGCAGACTTCATTTTATGGCCCACGTTCCACTAGCCACGTCAGACGTCCCATGCGTCATATAGTGACTGAAAACTTTTGTATACTGGCCGGATGTTGGGGAGCAAGAGGAGTAAACTGATATGTGATGAATACTGCAACATGGAAGAGGACATCTACGGTTATGGTAAGATTTTACACAAATTTTCTGTATGTGTGTGCGTGTATATGTGTATATATTTTATTTATTTATTTATTTATATATATATATATATATATATATATATATATATATGTGTATGTTTGCATGTATTTGTGTGTGTATTTTATACAAAGCTATTAGGAGTAAACATTGACAATAAACTCAGATTTGATATACATATCAACCAAGCCATTAAGTCAGTCAACAAGAAACTTGGGACCCTATATAGAATTAAAGCCTTCCTTACCCCGCATGCCAGGGCAGCCACAGCCCGTTCACACATTCTCTCTACCCTACTATATACCTCTCCTGTCCTCACTCACCTTAACAAATATGATCTGGCCAAGCTCTCATCCTGCTATAATCACATTGCCAGGTTCGTTACAGGCCTACCCTACAGAACACACCACTGTACTAACCTGAAAAAGCTTGGATGGATAGAATTCCCACACCTTCTTCACCAGTCCCAACTCATAGAGGCCTTCAAAATCCTTAAACAACCTGAGAATACCCCAGCACTAAAAAACTTAATGACTCCCTACTCCAATCTAAGCTGCCTTCGCTCAGCAAACAGACTCCTTGTCCAAACAACTAAATCTCTCAGCCTAGGTGGTGATGCGCTATTTGCCAACACCACTGGTAAAATATGGAACTCTCTCCCAAATAACATCACGCTTTGCAACTTCTCTAAGTCAATTCAAAAATAGTCTAAAACTCCACTTCAAGTCACACTGGCTATGTCCTTGCTCAAACCCAGACTAGCTCTGTGCCATTAACCAAAACATAAACAACTAGCTAAGATGATAAGTACTTTGTATACTGTGATAAAGAAATATGTATCCTGTCTAACTCTATGTCATTATACTGCCTACCGTCCTTGCTAATATGTTATTAATGTTACATTTGTAGTAATCTCAGAAATAGTAATGGCAGTCTTGTACTTGTATGTAAATAGCCTATGTTTTTGTTAAGTTCTTTCAGCTCATTTACTGTACCTAATTATCAATGTAACTCTGTTGGAGCTTTTCTCCCCGGGCCTCCGCTGAAAAAGGACATGTACCCAGTCGGACCATCCCGGTTAACAAATGTAAAATAAATAATAAATAATAATAATAATAAATAATATATATATATATATATATATATATATATGATATATTATTTTAATACTGTTACTTCTAAATTGCCCATGCAAATTTTCATCAGAGGTTGACATTTCCCAGAGAACATAACTTCACGCTTGTGTAGATTAATATTTAGCCCATTGTTCCTCATACATGAGTGGATTTTACTTGTATAATTGTTGAAGTAGTTGATACGTTTGCTACTAGTGATTTAGACTCCTATGTTGATGTCATCTGTGATCATGGATATCCATCAGGACTTAGACAGTGGAGTGAGAAATTACAATATTGAGCTAAAAATTTCCAAAACGGACCCTTATAACACACCAACAGGTACTTTTGCCTAGTCAGAAAAGTACTTGTTAATCGTTCCTCTCTGTTGTGTGTTAACTTGGCCAGTTGGCCACCCAATTCACTGTGTATGGGTATATTTAAAGCCATTTCATCAAATTAATAATCATTTGATGAAGAATGTGGTTAACAGTCTTTGAAAGATCAATGTTAACCACCACCACACCAACAGTCAGCAGGGCTATGGTATTTGGTATATCATAACACTCTCTGACATGTTTTTAATGAAGCCATACTGTGATAAGTAATTTAACAGTACAGTTTTACCATCTGCTGCATAACAACAAATAGACATCCTTGAAAACACTTGCCTGTTTCAAAACTTAGACTAATTGGCCTGTAGTTGGTGATCTTGACTGCTGCACCCCCCATAGATTGGTTTAACATTGGCTAATTTCCATTTCTCTAGTACAAAACAAGCAGATAATGAATCAATCAAGATGATAAAAATTGAATTATATTTTGCTGTATCAGTCAGGACACTCCAGGATTTCATCCAATCTAGGAATGCTGTTATCTTTTATTCTGGATAATGATTTCGGAACCATATCTTCAATAAAAATGGTACATCGTAGAATAATTACCTGTTTTACAGTAATCCAAAATTTGAGGTATTGCTGAATTATTTATACTAGAAAAGTGCATATTTAATATATTGGTTAATAGGTTCATAGGATGATATTAGGCTATTGGCCTGTAGACCCTTATGAGCCTTAGCCAAGAATTTTATCTATGTTCCCTCAGTCAGCACCCGTTTCCCCTGTCCAGCAGGGGCACAGGTGGAATCCCAAGGGTGAATTTTCTGTTTCCCATCCAGTCATCCAGGTTCCTCTTAAAGAGGGCTAGAGAGGTACTCTGCTTGACATAGAGAGAGAATCTATTCCACAGACAGGGGCGTCTTTGGGACACAAATCTATCCCGCCAACAAGTTCTATTAATGTCACAGACTAGGTTAGGACCTTGCATGTGGGTTGCTCGAGTGGAGTTTGTCTTACGGATATGCAGCAACTCCATCAAGGCTGGGTCTGAAATGACCTTGTAGGCCAGACACAGGTCACCTCTGAGCAGTCTGTATAGGATAGGTGTTGTTATATTTTCTGTATGTGGTATAGGACCAGTCCCATAGGGACTTCTTATTCCTGTTACTGACGTAATTGAGAAATTTCTTATGGTATCCTTTTTTCTCAAGTGATGCTTGTATCTTGCCTTGGCAGATTGAGAAATGTTTTTAAAACTTTTTACTTGTTTGTACATCCTCCTTGTGTAGTTGGATTTCATCTTCAAATAACAAATTCCTTTTAGCTTTCAACAGTTTTATGTGAGATTTTGTCACCATGGAGGGTTGATGTTACTCTGCCTTATCCCAGTGATAATCTTGCTTTTATTCATTGGTTGCAAATATAAATTTTCAAACAAACCCCACCCAGTTTCCACAGTCAGTATTCAACTCTAATGAATTAACTTTTGAAATAGTCTGTACTAAGTAACTTAGAAAAGGGAAGGAGCACATTTCTTAGAAATCAATTTGTGGGAACAGAGTTGGATCCTAGGTGATTTAGGCTGTTGCCTACGGCCTGGTGCTGGGTGGAGGTCTCAGCCTAGCTTTAAAAAAAATTCTCTGCTTTAAAAGTAAATGCTTTCTCTACTTAAAAATGCTCTGCTGGAAAAAATGAATGCTTTTAATGTTCTGCTCACTTTAAGAAATAATTTAAAAAATGTTTAAATACTCCCCCTGCTTTAACAAAAGGAATGGTGTTAAGATGGAAAAGTAGCAAAGCTTGCTTGCAGGCTGAACATCAGGTCGTATGAGTGGGAGTTTGAATCGAGTGTCTCAGAACTGCCTGACACTTGGACACATGTAGAGTGAACCTATGAGACAGCAGTGTACCAGCCATCAGAGAAACTTCCTTTACAGAAATCATCTTCATAGGTTCATACTAGGCTATCTGCCCTAGGGCATTTATAAGCCTAGCCAGAGTATGTTTGGCTTTCGCCACCCATTTTAAATTAATTTTGCTATGCCCTTTTTCGAGGTTAGTATACTGTGCCTCTGTCTAACAGTGACACAGAAGTGATACCCGGGGTAAACCTACGATCTCCCATCCACTCATCAAGATTCCTTTTGAAGAGAGTCAATGAGGGACTCTGCCTAACCTGGACTGGGATTTTATTCCAGAGTGAAGGGAGCCTCTGGGTTACAAATCTTTCCCTCCAGCATGTCCTATTTATTTCAGTGCTGAGGTTCAAGTCTCTCGAGCGTGTAGCTTGATGGGATTTGGATTTTTTGAGGTGCAGCATGTCTCTTAATTCCAGGTTGGACATGGCTTTATACGTCAGGCACAGGTCGCCTCTGAGCAGGCGGTATGCCACTGAGTAGAGCTGGAGTTTCTTTAACCGGGCAGCATATGGCATCTGTTTGAGCCCTTTGATCCTCTTGGTGAGGTACTTTTGGGGTCTTTCCAGTTGCTGCAGGTGTTTGGTAAGGTACATCCTAAAAGGGGCATTGTACTCGATTATGGGCCTGATGAGGGATGAGTAAAGAGGCACGATGACCTCCCCTAATCTAGATGTGAATCCCTTCATGATTAGGTGGGCTTTATAAAATGTTTTTCTAACCACTTTGGCCACGTGGTTGTCAAATGAGAGATTATCAACTTGGGTCCCCAGGTCCCTAATTACTTCTTCTGTACTTAATGGATTACCACTTATGTGGTAGTTTGTGGGCACTTTGTTTTTGCCAAAGGGGATGACTCTACACTTTTTGGCATTTAGCTTGAGGCCATGGCTCTGGCACCAGTTGTCTGTTTCTATGATGCCCTTTTGGAAGATGCTTGTGTCGGCTGGAGAGTCGATTATGGCGCCCAGTTTGCAGTCATCTGCGAACTTGGTCAGCCACAGTCCTTCCATGTTGGCCTGTACCTCCGAGAAATATATACCGAACAAGAGAAGGTCCCAGGACTGAGCCTGTGGGACGCCACTTGTAACTGGTTTGGAGTCTGACATGGCTCCAGCAATTCTAACCATGTGGGTTCTGTCCCTGAGCCAGCTTGCAACCCATCTAGTGACATAGGGGTTTATATTTAAGCTGGTGAGCTTATCTATAATGCCCGAGTGGGGTATTGTATCGAAGGCTTTTGCGAGGTCCAGGTAAGCTGTGTGGACCACCTTCCCTTCATCTATGGCCTTGGTGACTGTTTCAAAGAAGTCGACCAGGTTTAAGAGGCAGGGTCTGCCCTTAACAAAGCCGAACTGGGTAGGATCCATTGTCTGTAGGTCTCCAATATCTTTATTTATGAGATCCATTATGATCCTTTCCATAGCTTTGAAGACCAAGCTAGTCAGGCTTATGGGGCGATAGTTTTCAGGGTCCGTTGAGGCACCACCTTTGTGGAGAGGGACCACTAATGCTGTACTCCACTCTTTGGGTACATATCCTGTAGTAAGGCTGCGATTGAATAGTAGTTTTATGTTTGGGTTTAGCTCTTCTTGGAGTTCATGTAGGATGCAGCCCGGGACACTGTCTGGTCCCATTGATGCTGTGTTTTTTGCTTTGGAGAGGGCGGCTCTTACCTGGGCATCTGAGATGTCAGGGGGGCAGCACTCTGCTGGGATAGATATTTGCCCTTTTGGTGGGGAGGGGGGGGGTTTGTGCTGAACCTGTCAGCTAGGATGTTGGCAATGTCTGTGGGTTTGGTGTATTTTTTGTCATTTTGGACTAATTCTGAGCATATCTGGGAATTCCCACCCAGGTTCCTAACATAACTAAAGAAAGCCTTGTGATTATCCTTAAGTGTCCTGTGCAATTTTTCTCTCAATGCTGGCCTTAGACGATTTTATGAGTGCCCTTAGTTTTTTGCTATTACTGATCAGAGATGCCTTCCCTTTTTGGGATTTTGCTGTATCATGTAGTAGCTTCCTCCTTCTATTGTATAGTTTGTTTATGGCTGGGGTCCACCAGACAGGACGTCTGCCTTTGGAGGATTGGGTCTTGGTTTTATTTGGGATTGCATGATCCATGCATTCCTGAAGGTGTTCATAGAATGTATTTATAAAGGATTCTGCAGTCTGGGACGTATTTTCCACAGGCCTGGGGGCTTTGAAGGATTCCACTTCGGTTTTGAGGAGTGTGAAATTTGCTTTAGAGAAGTTTTTCACTGTGGTTTTCTGGGCAGGGGGTGGGGTCGGGATGTGAATATCCAGTGAGAACAGTTTATGGTCTGATCTTACCAGTGAGGGATACACTTCTGGTCTGGAGCATGGAGTCCCCATGTTTGTGATGATCAGGTCCAGTATGTTTTCCCCTCTTGTGGGAGTGGTAACAAGTTGTTCCGTAGCATTTGACTTTATGAATTCTAGGAACCTTTGGGCTAGGGTGTTGGAGCTAGAGTAATGCTCCCAGTCTATGTTTGGGTAGTTAAAGTCGCCCAATATAATGGTGTTTGGAGAGACCTTCATATTTTCCAGTGTTCTCTGGAAGGCCGAGTGGGGTTCCTGGGTTTGGGAGGGTGGTCTGCAGCAGGCTATAAACTGGAAGGCAGTTTTACCCACTGTTAGTTGCACATGGATAGTCTGTGATGCTTCGTGCCTTGCCACCAACCTGGAGGTGTGGGTATCTTTGATGAATATCGATACTCCCCCTCCTTTTGTGGTTTGGTCCACGTTTTGGGGCCGAAAAGCATGGTATTAGGTATAACCTGGTAGTGCTGGGGTGCACTCGGGATCCCTGAACCAGGTTTCTGTTACTGCACAGATATTGATGTTCTCCATGCTAAGGAGAGTTTCGAGTGCATGCATCTTGATGTTTAGACTTCTGGTGTTGAGAATCATTACTCTTAGTTTCTTATCCCTTGTGATACCTATGGAGGTGGGTTTGTCTTTTGAGCCCTGCCTAAAAAAGGCACTATGGGGGTAGCAAGAGCCTTTGCCAATATCCGAAAGCCCAGGGGTGACAGGTGCAAGCCGTCCCTAGCGAAGCATCGTGGCTTGTCGAGCATATCATCCCAGGCTGACAGGCATTGGATCCCCTTTGAATGACACCAATACTTAAGCCAGTTGTTGAAATTGATCATCTTGTCTTCATATTGTGGCATCATTCTTGGTGAGAGTAAGATGCTATTCAAGGTCAGGGTCATACCGGCCTGGGCTACATGCTCAGAGATCTCCTCTGTCTCTTTTCATGTAGTCCAGGGAGGTACGTCTCAGGTCATTCACACCAGCATGGACAATGACTGAGTCATATTTGTACTTGCCTTGGAGTGACCTGAGTGCTTGTGTTATGTGGCGGATCCTAGCACCCGACAGGCTGCTCACTGTGACCTTCTCCTTGTTCAGCCTGGTGAGCGGGACGTCAGTGTGCCTGATGATAGTCACCTATTACAAGTGTATTAGGTGTGTTGTTTAGCCTTAAGGGCTGTGACTGTTCGGCACACTGGCTTTGTGAGATAGGTGTTGCACGTGTTTTGTTTTGGGGTAGCAGTTGCTTGGGTGTCTGCTTTGGAAGTCTCTGCTGCTTAGACAGATCTTTATTTAGAGCCTCAGAGTATATTTTTGTGTGATTGTGTTTGGTTTGCTGTTGTGGTAGGTCTATGTGAGACTGGAATTGTAGTGAATGTGGTTTCCTTCTCTTCCTGACTGGTTATGCCAGTACTGAGTTGAGAGAGAGCTTAGCCTCCAGATTGGCTGTATGGTTGCATCTCTCACATGTGTTGGAATTTGTTGGGAGGAGGAGAGGGTTGTTTGTGTACATGAGGCAGTTGTAACATTGCCCAGATTCACCAGCTGGACCGGAGAGGAGATTGACAACTGACCTTTGGACATGCTAGAATAATATTGGGAATTCCTTTATAATTGAAAAGAAGGGCCAATGGGGAGTGAGGGTGTAGTGCTTTTAATTTTTAGTGCTGACTTATATAATTGCTTTAGTGAGCAAGTGCCAGGTAACTTAAGTGCAATGTGTTACAGGTAACTTAAATGCAAAAATGACAAACAGTAACTTTCTTTCAAGTGAAACAAGGAAATAAGTACAGTAAGCAATGCAGATATCACTAGGGATCCACAGAAGCGCTGAGAAGCCGCGTTTAGGTGGAATTAGCATTTCAGGGAAATAACAAGCAAACAAACAACAAGCATATAAACAAAGCTAGATTCAGCAGGCCTGGATCTAGTCTATGCTACAGCAAACAAGCTGTACCAATTTCAGTAAGAAACAGTTCAAATATGCAGGCACTATAAAACTTTAACCAGAAATTCCCAGCTCAGAAGGGCAGAGTTCAGCCTCTCCTCCCACAAGAGTGCAGACCACGAACCTTCTTAATGTAAAATAACTGGCCTGAAGCCCAAGTGCTTAAACCAGAACTAATACACTTTAAGAATAACAGACACTGAGCTCTCAATCAGCAGTTCCCAACTTAGAAGGATGAAAGCTTCCTGTCTTGCCACCACAGTGCATGCCACAAACCTTCCTAATGTAAAACAACTAGTCTGAAGCCCAAGTGCTTAATCCAAAAGACTTAGAATGATAGCTACACTTTAAGCAAGTTACTACCAAGCAGTAATAAATACAATTGAATACTTTAAAGAATGCCTGGATTAGTGCTCAAGTTATACAAACAAAGCTAGATTCAGCAGGCCTGGTTCTAGTCTGCTACAGCAAACAAGGTGTACCAATTTCAGAAGAAGCAGTTCAGATATGTATGCACTATAAGCCTTTAACCAGAAATTCCCAGCTCAGAAGGGCAGAGTCCATCCTCTCCTCCCACAAGAGTGCAGACCACGAACCCTCTTAATGTTAAATAACTGGCCTGAAAGCCCAAGTGCTTAAACCAGAATTAATACACTTTAAGAATAACAGACACTGAGCTCTCAGTCAGCAGTTCCCAACTTAGAAGGATGAAAGCTATCTGTCCTGCCACCACAGTGCATGCCACAAACCTTCCTAATGTAAAACAACTGGTCTGAAGCCCAAGTGTTTAAACTAAAAGGCTTAGAATGAGCTACACCAAGCAGTAATAAATACAATTGAGTACTTTTAAGATGACGCAAAAGCAAAATAAAGTAGGAAGAAACACAAGTACAGTAAAAGCAGATGAATTACTTTTTTTTTCAGAAAAGTAGCAAAAAGCAGTAGTAAATACAATTCTCATGCAGCGCAAGCTGGCACACTTGAATATGTAGCAATATTAGTCCACACACAGTTTGAAAAAATGTAATTAAATTAAAAAGGACTAAAAGCAAGTGCAGAAAGGGTTTATTAGGTAGAATGTGGTAAAGAGATGGGCCTGGGGGAGTGTCTTGGATCAAATCTACAGTGGGGCGGCCACTGCAAAAGCCACCAAATTTAAACTACAGCCAAGAACAGGGAGGGGGGGGACGACAGTTTCAACACAGATGTGAGGAATGTGCAAATTATAAAGCCAAAAATATATACTGTTCTCTATATATTTGCAGAGCAGTAAGACAACCGATAGCTAAGCAAACAATTTAGCTCTATAATACAGAATAATACAGAAAAATATACTCAGCTCTATATATTTGCAGATAGTTCTGTAAGGCTGTCTCTCAAACTAAGGTTCCAGTTTGAATGCAGATTGTTAATTAACAGGACACACAACACTAGCTCAATTATATCATCTGAAAACAAGGCAGGAAATGAGGGGGGGTGGGGAAAAACAGTTTCAACACAGATGTGAGGTATGTGCAATTTATAAAGCCAAATAATATATACTGCTCTCTATATATTTGCAGAGCAGTAAGACAACAGATATCTAAGCAAACAATTTAGCTCTATAATACAGAATAATACAGAAAAATATACTCAGCTCTATATATTTGCAGATAGTTCTGTAAGGCTGTCTCTCAAACTAAGGTTCCAGTTTGAATGCAGATTGTTAATTAACATGACACACACCACTAGCTCAATTATATCAGCTGAAAACAAGGCAGGAAATGAGGGAGGGAAACAGTTTCAACACAGATGTGAGGAATGTGCAAATTATAAAGCCAAAAAATATATACTGTTCTCTATATATTTGCAGAGCAGTAAGAAGAAAGATATCTAAGCAAACTATTTAGCTCTATAATACAGAATAATACAGGAAAATATACTCAGCTCTATATATTTGCAGATAGTTCTGTAAGGCTGTCTCTCAAACTAAGGTTCCAGTTTGAATGCAGATTGTTAATTGAATTGAAAGAGCAGAAATTAGTGAGGGTTAGTCAACAAGGGGTGTGTATGTGAAATTAGTGAATGTCTTAGTCTGCAAGGGGTGTGTGTGTGTGTGTGTGTGTTTGTGTGTGTGTGTAAATGCCCCAGATAGGGGCACTGTGTAGGTAAGTGACTTTGCTCAGAGTCAAACCCTGAACTTTTGGGAGACGAGCATTATTCCTCTACACTAACTGCCAGGCCTTTAGTATTTTTTTTTACATCACTGAGGATTGTAATCTGTTAATGTCAGTTAGTTTCATACTTTTGTAGGTAATAGTCAGGGTCACTGATGCAACAGTAACACACTTGCCTTTGGTGCTGAAGGCTGTGAGTTGTATTCTTATACCAAGATGATCAGTTGCTGATACTGCAGTGCAGCACAAGGGTAATGCTGAACTCCTAAGTATGCTCTCCTGTCAAACCAGATCCCAAACCTCTTTGAGCTGGTGGCAGCTCGGCTGAATGTTAAAGATCCCACAGCACCTATTGAAAAGTGTAGTGCAAGTTTCCTGATGCCATGGCCAAATTTTCCTTGGTAGTTTTAATACCTTAGGTCTTCCTTATAAAGAGGCCACTAGCCTATTGGGACTAATCTGGTTAACAAAGGATAAATAAAAATACATGTTGATGTAAAACATGTTACTCTGTTAACTTTAAATGGTTTAGACTAGTCCCTTCTTATTTGACTTCAATTTTGCAGAGTATCTCAGATTTTGCCTCGTATGTATGCTGTGTTCTTAAGCAAGTCAATTAACCAAACCGTTCTTTGGGGCAATTGGAAATTTAGTCTAGGCTCCTTAATGGTCCCCTGGATTGCAAGTCTAGTAGCTTCCTATGAACCAGAATGTTATGGTGTAAAGGGAGGAAATTGAATTTAGTAAATGGAAGCATCCTCCTGTGAGCCATGTTCTTTGAATGTGATCCTTGGCTTCCTTGTTTTGTTGAATGTTGACAATGTTTGTATTATTTAGCTGTGAATAATTGGGTAGCATGAAGTCTGTTAGTTTAATGTTAGTATTATAATTATGAATACATTTTTATTTTCGCTCATTCTTGCAGGCACACAGGTGTGAAATGCAGAGTGTCTGGGCCACAACATCTTGTCTGGCACTTAGTACAGATAAGTTAGTGTATGAGCTGTTAAAAGCTGCTTCCTTTAAGTACATTGTCACCCTGTACCTTAGTTTGATTCTCCCACCTTTATTTGCATTTTGTGACTCTCACTTATTACTTCACTAGACAATATTCCTGAAAAGGGACACCTGTGTCCAGTGGGGTGTCCGACTTTTTTTGCATACGTGTTGCACATTTGTCATTTCAGTTCTTTCACCCCGCATATAGGCACTAATCACTTTACTGTATGTTGCTTGAATATGAATCCCAGCATGTCTCTTGTAGTTTAATGGGCTGCCAGATGCATTTTCACTAAATGTCAAATTAAAGGGAAAATAAGTTTACTGTCTCTCGTGCCAAGTCTGTTTTCAGTGAGAGAGTGTTTTGTTTAGAACATAACCTGTTTTTTTTCTGTAAAATTTGAAGCAAAATTTGAAATGAAATCCAAATACCTGTGATAGTTGTAAAAGTAAAGAAGAGAATAGTATGCACACTGACAGGGTTGGACAGTGTTCATGATAATGGAATATTGGAATGGCTGGCAAGAGCCTGATTCATTACCATGCAGGAGCCCCATTTGTCTATGATCTGGCTCTGTTTACTCAGGTGGTGTATGCAGCAACAATACAGCAGTAGCCCTTCAAGTAGGTCAGACCTTTTCTGAGTAATGTCAGAAGGGATACCTATTCTTGATGAAGAGAAGACAGGGAAGTCAAAAATGAGAATCATGTGCAATGCAAACATGTAACCCCCCCCTCCAAAAAATAGAAAGCTGTATGCAGTAAGTTTTGTTTTTTGAATGACTTGTGGGTTGTTAAAACCACTCCCACCTTTACACTGCTCTCAATCAAACAACATCACTTCCTACTACCAACATAACCTCCCCTACCCATTATGCAACTCTTGTTCTTTATCATTCCTATTCTCATATCACTCTCTGCTCTTACCTCCTATCATACTGACCCTTCCCATCACTATGTATGTACTCCTACATCATGTATCTTTGAAACCCCTCCCACCTCTAACATCTTCATTCTCTCTCCATCTATCTTCAACTCCCCCACTACTTGTCTACATAAACATACTTTACTACAGATCTATACTCCCTCCTTTAAATCCAAAAATAAACCTTACAACCTACAGCAACTCCTAACTCCATACAAATTTTTCATTAGCATTATCCTCCTCGCAGGAGACATCCACCCAAACTCTAGCCCCACCTCACAACTCATGACCCATCCACCCAAACTCTAGCCCCACCTCACAACTCATGACCCTTCCACATCCTCACCCTCTCCTCACAATTCATACCAACCCCATGCCCCCAGTATACCTACTTCATGTTACAAACACCTAACCATCTATTCACTAAATATTCAAAGTATCACTAACTAACAAAACCACTGAACTACACTCCTGGATACCCCACACCTCACCCCATATTCTAATCCTATGTGAATCTTGGCTAAAGCCACACATCTCTAATAACAAAATACTCCCACCAGTCTATAACATTTATCACTCTGATAGACTCCATAAGAAAGGAGGTGGCATCACCTTCCTCTATTCTGATGTCCTAAACCTCTCACCACTCACCCTCCCTACCCTTGACTTCTAGCCAGCTGAAGTAATTATCCTAAACTGCCACGTTAACTCTCACAAGAAATTTGCAATCACTTCCATTTATATCCCACCTGGAAATAATATCCCAAACCTGGAAAATATCTTATCCTGGTTTTCCAACAACATTCACTATGAAACCTTCATCCTTGGTGATCTCAACATTGATTGGTCCAATCTCTGTACAGACTCTCCACAAATTAGCATAAATTTACAGGGGTTCCATCAGCTGATAACCCCCCACCCGCCTGCACAAAAGCTCTTTCTCCAGCTTCACAATCGATTGGATCCTCACCAACTCCCCTAACCTTTACCATAATCCCTCTACTCTGTCTGACTTCTTAAGTGACCATCTTCCTATCTCCATTCAAAGACACTCTACCCAACTACCCAAATCGCATCTGTACAGAGGCTGTCATAAATTCTCAAACTTTAATACCTCCCAGTTCAACTCTATACTGACTAGTGTAGGCTGGTGCATCCTCAAGGTTATCCCTCTCTATGACTCAGTGAGTAAATTCAGTAGTGTCCTCTTAGACACTCTGAACTCCCTTGCCCCCTCTAGGAGAATTAGAATCAAATACAACTATGCCCTTGGCTTTCTAAAGATACTAGCTCCATAATGCATAAAATAGACTCTGCCTGGAAAGCCTGGATCAAAACAAAAGCACCACCCCTGCTACAAAATTATAGACAAGTGCGGAATCTCGCTAAGAAACAAATCAATAAGGACAAAAAATCCTACTACAGCTCTCCCCAAAGCAATACCTTATCCAACCCTCATAAGTTTTGGTCAACCCTAAACAAAGTTTCTCTCTCCTGGCTGCCCTTCCAACCCCTCTCCCTTCCCAAATAAACCTCCTTCAGAAACTGCTACCCTTCTCAATGAGCACTTCATTGACACAATTCAAAAACTCTCCCCTTCCAGCTGTAACACAACTGCCCCCCTACACCTCCTAATGCACCCAACACAAACCTCTTCTCTTTTCAATCCGTTTCCACTTCCTACGTTAAATCCCTACTTCTGATGCTTAAACCCTGCTCTTCCTCCACAAACTATCTTCCCCCTTCTTTCCTTAAACTAGCTGATGAATCTATAGCCTATCCTGTATCCATTCTAATCAATAGATCCATCCAAGAAGCAGCTGTCCCTCTCTTATGGAAATTCTTCTTCACAATCCCTCTACACAAAGGGGGAAACTCAACTGACCCATCCATTTATAGACCCATTGCAATTCTATCCCCTCTATCCAAGATACTTGAAAAATGCATTCACTCACAGCTCCTAAACTATCTCTTACAACAAAACCTCCTTACTCCCACTCAACACAGCTTTTGGCCAAACCATAGCACCACTACTGCCCTGCTTTCTTTTACTAGTACTATTGCAGAGGCTCGTGACAATAACCAACATATATCCTGCCTTTTCCTTGACCTCTCCAAAGCTTTCGACACAGTCTCCCATCCTATCCTCCTATCAAAACTATCCAAACTCAACCCATCTCCTGGCTCCCTATCCTGGTTCTCCAGCTACCTCTCTGTCAGGCTACAATCTGTCAGATGGCTCTCATCCTGCTCTCCCTCCATTCCAGTCACAGCAGGTGTTCCACAGGGTTCTATCCTGGGTCCCCTTCTATTTAATATTTTTACCAATGAACTATACACATCCTGCAAAAAAATCATCCCTAATCCAATATGCCGATGAATCGACCCTCATCTCCATCGCTAGCAATATCTCTGAACTCCATACTCAAACACAAGATGCCTTTCCATCCATTGAAAGTGACTGTCTGGTTTTCTTTGAGTTTAGAATGAGAAGATTATCAAACTCCTGCTCTTTCTTCTACGTTCACTCTCCCATCATAAGTCCACATTTGTTATCACTTCCTCAAATAACACCATCATACAACCAGAATCTCATACCAAGCTTTTAGGAGCTATCATTGATGATGAACTCAAATTCAATCTACATATATGCCATTGTATAAAAAAAACTCACCAGAAACTTCGCCTGCTCTATTGTAACAGAAAATTTCTAACTGCCACTGCTAGACTCTCTGTGGCACAGACACTTCTCCTCCCCTCCCTTCTTTATGCTGCCCCTGTCCTAACTAACATTCAGTCCACAACCCTGTCCAAACTACAGCAAACATACTATAAAATAGCAAGGTTCATCACCAACTCCCCTAATAACATATACCATTGCCTTGCACTCAACTCCCTCCAATGGCTTGAACTCTCCCAACTACTCCTCATATCACTATTTCAAATCATACACTCTGTTCTATACAAACCATCCTCCTGTCCAGGCCTCTCCTCCCTGGTCTCTGCCTATACCCCCTCTAGGACCCTCCACACCTCTAACCAGTAGGTCCTGGACATCTGTAAACCAAAGAAAACTGTAGGAAAATTACTCTACAAATGTACTGTAGCCCAACCTTGAAATAAACATTATTTAAGCATCTGCTCCATTACCATCCCGTAATGGCTCAAGCTCTATCTGCTCAACAACAAAACTTGGCCCTGTCAGGACCCTGCCTAACTCTTCTTCTCTTTATATCTCACTCCCATTGCAATCCACTTGTATTAGTCCCAACCTCTTTTCTCTGTGTGACCTCCAGGTACTTATCCAGAAATGATAATCTCTTAATGAATGAAAACTCATTTATAGCTACTGACTTTGCCATTTTTTGTGAATTACTTGTCTACTTTTGTTTGCACTTTTTTCTCTCCACTTGTTTTCTTTTTCTACCTGTGTTTAAGTAGTATTATTTTTGTATTGTGAAATCTCAACATACTGTAAATTGTTTTAACTGGAGCTTTTCTCCTCGGGTCTCCACTGAAAATATGCTTCTAACCAAGCTGGACTAACCCGGTTAACAAATGTCAATAAATAAATAAAGAATAACAAGCTGTTGCAGTATTTATATCGTGTCTAATTGTTTTGCTTTTTACGTTACAGTAAAGAGTGAATTAATTCAGTACTTTTATTCTACCACCTCATCCCATGGTGGAAGCATTTGTTCGTACTTCTGAGCAGGAATTCAGAGAAGCATTCCTTAACAAGACTAAACCTACTTTTTGTAATATGACTTCTGATGATTACAGTGCTCTAATTGAGTTGAGAAACACGTATTCTCTTGAAATTAGGAGGCAGTATAGTTTTGCTAGACAGATTTATATGTTTCACAGATGAGAAAGTTGCTTTTTGATACTACTACTACTTATTCTTGTATTTCTAGAGCTACTGTCATTGGTCTTATGGAGAAGGTTTCTTTTTTGATTTTTGACTTACTCATGACTGGCTTAATCTCTGAATGTTTATTTAATTATTTCAACGTTGATCACCATCTTTTTTCCACTGTTTATGGGTTCCCTAAATTACACAAGAGGTTAGATTGCCCACCAATGAGACCAGTTGTGGTAGGCAAAGGTTGGAACACTGAGCCCTTGTCCATATTTATTGAGAAGAACTTGCATCCTTTATTAGACGAATGTGACACAGTACTGAAAGACACTAAATCTTTTCTCTCTAGATTGTATGCTAAAGCATCGAGTCTTTCTAATGACTACATATTTGTCACTTTAGACATATAATCACTATTTACAGTGATTCCTAATGACCGGGGTGTGGAGAATATTAGGGTATTTTCTGTCTGATAAGCAAGGTTTTACCAATGATAAAGTAAATTAAATTTGCACACTTTTAGAGAGAGTACTGGACAATAATGTCTTCATTTTTGAAAATGAATACTTTATACATAAGGTTGGCGTGGCTATGGGCATAGCCTGTGCCAATAGCTACACCATGCTTGCACTAGTACAGTGGGGGAATACTTGTCTGTTACAAGTTAACCCTTTCCTTAAACACCTAGTCTGGTATGTACAATTTGTAGATGACATGTTTTTGTTATGGGAAGGCTCTGTAGAATTGTTAGAAGCTTTTGTAGCTTACGTGCACAGTACGACTACCTTCTTGAAATTCTCATATAAACATTCAATTGAAGAAATTGAATTCTTGGATGTAAGAGTGGGGAAGGTTGATCTCAGCACTCTGCATACTAGTATCTATAGGAAACCTACAAGGCAAAACAACTATTTACACAAAAACAGCATGCACCCTAGACACTTTACCAGTAATGTGTTAAAGGGCCAGGTCTACAGATTGAGAATGCACAATGATGATATCCAGTTATCAATAGCCATTAACTCTCTCAAACAATTTTTAGAGCGGG
>NC_056729.1:516410153-516450153 GCF_019279795.1 Protopterus annectens
AAAAGTTCCACCCCATTGAAAAAAAAATCTCCCATCAAACTGCTAAAATGCCCCATTTTGGAAGCAAAAAAATATCACTGAATATATCAAGTCTTCCAAACCACATTATATTGGGTGACTGAAAATACCCAGACATAGACTGGGAGCATTATACTAGCCCCAACACTGTAGGACAAAAGTTCATAGAATCCATAAACCAAAATGCCCAGGAACAACATGCCACTCCTACAAGGGGTAAGCATACTGGATGTGATAATCAGTAACATGGGTACTGGGTGGCAAGGTGTGAAGTGTATTGCTCACTGGTAGAACCAGACCATAGCGTAATCACACTGGATATACACATCCTGACCACAGTCCTGGCCAGAAAACCACAGTGAAAAACATGTGTAAAGCAATATTTGCACTCCTCCAAACTGATGTGGAATCCATTAAAGGTCCTGTGCAGCTGCAAAATATGGGCCACACCTCAGAACCTGTAATACAGCCATTCCATGAACACTGCCAAGAATGCTTGGATTATGCAATCCTAAATTAAAACAAGACACAATGCCATACTGCGCGGGCATCTGGCATGGTGGACACCAGCCATAACCAAACCATGCAAAAGAATGAGGAAGCTACTACATGATAGAGCAAACATAAAAATGAAGTAATCACTGATCAGTAGTATGGCAATAAAATATGTCCACACATACAATCCACTAAGGCAAGCCACAACAAGTTGAATCTGTGAATATTGAGGCAATGTTACACCTGCCCCAAGTACACAGACAACCCCCAACTCCCCCCAAGAAATACAAATATATGTGAGAGATGCAACCATCTATCCAAACTGGAGGCTGAGCTCCCTCAACTCAGTACTCCCAAAACTAGTCAGGAGGAGGGTAACCACACACACCACAAACCCAGTCCCACATAGACCTATCACAACTGCAAACCAAAGACATAAACACAGAAAAACATTCCCAGAGGCCCGAATTACAAACACACCACACCAACAGAGGCCTCCAAAGCAGACACCCAATCAAACAACCTCCAAACATAGCACATGCAACACATAGTACACAAAGCTGGTGTGCCAAACAGTCCTGAGCCAGAAGGAGAAACAACATGCCTGATACAGTTGTAATAGGTGACTCTATAGCGAGACACACTGCTGTCCCACACCAGACTGAACAAGGGAAAAGGTACAGTAAGCTGCCTGCAGGCTGCCTTACACGCCACATAACACAAGTATGCAGGTCACCCCAAAGCAAGTAGAAATATGATGCAGTCATAGTCCATGCTGGTGTGAATGACCTGAGATGTACCTCCCGGACTACATGAAAAGAGACATAGATGAGCTCTCTGATTATGTAGTCCAGGCGGTATGACACTGACCATTTGCAGCATCCTACCCTCACCAAGAATGATGCCACAGTACAAACACGGAATGATCAGTTATAACAAGTGGCACAATTACTGGTGTCATTCCAAGGGATCCAATGTCTGTCTGCTTGAGATGTCATGCTTGACAAGCCACACAGCTGTTCCAGGGATGGCTTGCACCTGTTACCTCTGGGTGTCTGGATATTGGATAAGGCTTTTGCCACCTCCATAGAGCCTTTTGTAGGCAAGGCTGAAAAGACTAACCCACCACCCTACAAAACATAAGTGGAAAGAAACATAAGGGTAATGCTGACCAATGCCAGATGTGTATACCCCAATATGCATGCTCGAGGCCATCCCCAGTATGGAGAACATCGATGTCTGCACAGTGACAGAAACCTGCTGCAAGCCTCCTGACAGCACACCAGCACTACCAGGTTATACCACATATCATGCGTCATGGCCCCAAAACCTGGAACAAAACATAAAAGGAGGTGGTATCCATATTCAGCACAGACACCCATCGTCCAGGTAACTGACAATGCACAAGGCATTGGAGTCCACCCATGTGCAACTAACCGTAGGCAAGACTGCTGTTCAGTCTGTAGCATGCTACAGACCACACCCTCACACACAGGAACCCCACCCAGCTGTCCTGAAGACACTGGACAGTATGAATGTCCACCAAATACCAAACAAGGTACTCACAAATTACCACATAGGTGGTAAACCATTATGTATGGAAGGAGTAATCAGGGACCTAGGGACACAAGTGGACAATAACCTGTTATGTGACACTCACATTGCCAATGTGGCTAGGAAGACTGTCTACATTGGACACCGTATCATGAAAGGATTCACATCTCGTCAACAGAGGTCATTGTGCCCCTATACTGTTCTCTTATCACACCCATAATCTAGTACAATGCCTCATATGGGATGTACCTTACCTGACACCTGCAGCATTTAGAAAGACCTCAAAGGTACCTCACCAACAGGATAAAGGGTCTCAAATATATGTCATATGCTGCCTGGCTGTAGACACCCCAGCTGAATGCAGTCACATACTGCCTACACAGAGGCATTGCATGCCTGTTGTACAAGGCCATGTCCAACACAGGAGTAATGGACATGCTCCACCCCAGAAAACTCAAAGCCATCGGGCTGTGAGGTGAGAGATGTCAACCTCAACACATAATGAAATAGGATGTGCTGGAGGGACAGATACATAACCCAGAGGCTCCCCACACCCTGGAATAGAATCCCACTCCATGTTAGGCAGAGCCCTCACTGACACTCTTCAGCAGGAATCGTGCCAAGTGGATGGATGATTGTAGAGTTATACTGGGGGTCTTCACTGTGTCATGTCCAGACAGAGGCACAGCAAAGCAAATCATAAATGGCCATAATATTCACATAGCAAGGGGTGGCGAAGCCACACACACTCTAGCTAGGCTAACAAATGCCCTAGGGTGGATAGCCTAGTATGAACCTATGAACCTATGAAGATACAAATTGTACAGGACACTAAGGATAATCCCAAGGCTTCCACAACTGATGGTAGGAACCGTGTTGGGAATTCACAGATATGCTCTGAATCACACAAATATCACAAGCAACATACCAAACACACACACATATTGCCAACATACATCCTGACAGGTGCAGTGCAACCCCAGAATGCAAAATATCTATCCCAGCAGACTGCTGGCCCCCTGACATTGCAGATGCTGAGGTAACAGCCAGCATCTACAAAGCAAAACACACAGCAGCAATGGTATGAGATGATGTCCTGGGCTGAGTCCAACATGGACTCCAAGACGAATGGAATGCCAAATCACACTACTGCTCAATGTCAGCCTTACCACAGGATATGTACCCAAAGAGCAGTGTACAACAACAGTGGTCCTTCTCAACAAAGGTGTTGCCTGAATGGATACTGAAAACTACCACCCCAAAATCCTGAGAAACTCGGTCTGCACAGCTATGGAAAGGATCAGCATGTACCGCAGACATAAAGATATTGGGGACCTACTGACACCAGACCCTACCCAGTGTGGCTTTCTTAAGTGCAGATCCTGCCCCTAAACATGTTTGACTCATTTGAAACAGTCATTAAGGTCATTGATGAGGGCAATGTGGTCCACACAGCGTAGCTGGACCTTGCAAAGGCTTCTATACAATACCCTACGTGTTCATTATAGATATGCTCACCAGCTTAACTATAAACCCCTATGTCAGTAGTGGGGTTGCAAACCAGACCAAGGACAGAACAGACATGGTCAGACATGCTGCAGCCATGTCAGACTACAAACCAGATATAACTGGCATCCCACAAGGCTTGGTCCTGGGATCTCCCTCGTCTGGTATATATGTCCCATAGGTACAGGCCAACATGGAAGGACTGTGTCTGAACATGTTTGCAGAGGACTACAAACTGCTCACCATATATGACCCTCCAGCTGACACAAGCATCCCACAAAAGGGCCACATAGAAACAGACAACTGGTGCCATAGCCATGTCAGCAAGCTAATTGCAGAAAAGTGTATAGTCAACCCCCATGGATATACAGTAAGTGCCCACCAATTACCACATAGGTGTTAACCCATTACGTACTTAACATGTAATGAGAGACCTGGGGACACAAGGTGATAGATATCCTGCATTGGACAAACATGTGGCTGTAGTGTTCACAGAAACATACCATATACCCACCTAATCATGAAGGTTGTCAGATCTAGATAAGGGAAGGTCATTGTGGCTCTGCAGTCATCCTTCATCAGCGTTACAATTGACTACAATAGCCCCTGTGGGATGTACCTCAGCAGACACCTCCATCAACTGTAAAGTCCCCAACAGTACCTCACCAGGAGTATCAAAGAGCTTGCACAGATGCCATGTGTTGTCTGATTAAAGAAACTGCAGCTACACACGCTGCCATACTGCCCACCCAGAGGCAAGCTGTGCCTGATGTATAAAGCCATGTCCAAGCTGGTATCAATAAACATGCTGCACCTTGTACAATCTGAATGGCAGTGAGCTATGCACATGAGAGACCTGAACCCCAGCACTGACTTACATAGGACAAGCTGTGCTGCATGATCCATAACACAGAAGCCACCCCACCCATGAGTAAACTCCCAGTACAGGCTATCCATAGAGTCACTCATCGATTCTCCTCAAGAGGAATCTTGATGAGTGGATGGGAGATGGTAGCTTTACCCTGGGTATCACTGTTATGTCACAGGTAGACAGAGGCACAGTATACTAACCATGACATATGTCATGGCAAACTCCACTACAATGTGTGTCAAGGACAAACACACTCTCCGACTAGCATTAGAAATGGCCTAGGGCACATCGCTAGTGTTTGCAAATGTACACCTATGTTGTGGAATACACTACCAGTGTTGGACAAGCCTGGTTTAAGTAGTTCATATCTGAACATAATGCAACATGGTCAGATGTGCACAACTGGCCCCTAACCAGGCTGTGCTCACTATGGAAATGTAAAACAGAGATAGGACTAAAGCCCAGGATACTGTCCACCACAGTCAAAGTACTGAACCCGTACACTATACAGTACTACAGTGTTAGGTCAGTGTGAAAGGATGTTGACAACTGTATGCAAAGTATCCCATGCAAACCCTGCAGGCACAGTATAATCCCTGTTGTGTTCACACACAAAGCAGTTGGACAGTAACTACACAACATGACACACAACACAACCATAAATGGGAGATATTTGTTGAAGTTCACACTCATCCACAAATGTGGTGGGCTGCAGAGTTCAAGATATGGAAAGCTCACACTGGGCATGCTCACACACTTTGATAAATGAGACATATGTCAGACAACATGCCATGGGAAGGCTGAACTGGGCATGCTCACACACTTAGGCCAAATCTCATTTTAGCAGTTGGCCACACATATCTGGTATTTGTACGTGTTATTCCAGGAACCAACCACATTACAGCAATCTGCCCAGTGCACACAGTTAAATGACTACAGTGACATACGTGATATAGTGGATCCCTCCCATATGCAAACATCTTCCACAGATACACAAGTTGTTCATACAAACAGGGAATGCTATGGCAATAAAGACCTGCAAACAGTCTATCAGCAACAAATAATGTGCATTTGACAATTAAACATATGGGTGTAGAGGTCAACACTAGGCTGTTTTCCCTAGGGAATGACAGCTTAGCCAGAGTGTGCTTGGCGTCTGCCTCCCCACAGGATGCACATTCTCCTTTCTAAGCACTGATGATGTCAGCACCCTATAAGTACAGCAGGAGAAGGAAAACCTCTCAATGATGTGAATAGTGCGCTCCGCTAATGCGTCTGTCTCAAGTGTCATATATAGCTAGGTAGGGGTTTGAATCCTGCAAATGCTCAGTGTGTGTGAGTGGGGTCTGTGTGGGAGAAATGTCCCTTTTGGCACCTGCGAAAACACACTACAGGGTGCACATTCCCCTTTCTAAACACTGATGATGTCAGCACCCTACAAGTACAGCAGGAGAAGGAAACCTTGCAGTAATTGAATAGCGTGCTCCGCTAATCGTCTGTCTCAAGTGTCATAACATAGGTAAGTAGGGGTTTGAGTCCTGCAAATGCTCAGTGTGTGTGACTGGGGTTGGTGTATGTGTGAGGAAATGTCCTTTGGCAACTGGAAAAACACAATACAGGATGCACATTCCCCTTTCTAAACACTGATGATGTCAGCACCCTATAAGTACAGCAGGAGAAGGCAAGCCTCCCCGTAATGCAAATAGCACGCTCCGCTGATGCGTCTGTATTAAGTGTCATAACATAGTTAGGTAGGGGGTTGAATCCTGCAAGTGTGACTGGGTTTGGTGTGTGTTCAAATCTGTGTGAAAGAAATGTCCCTTTTGGCAACTGGGAAACACACTACAGGATGCACATTCCCCTTTCTAAACACTGATGATGTCAGCACCCTATAAGTAAAGCAGGAGAAGGGCAACCACCCACTAATGCGAATAGTGTGCTCTGCTAATGCGTCTGTCTAGAGTGTCATAACATAGTCAGGTAGGGGTTTACAATCCTGCAAATGGCAAGTGTGTGAGTGGGGTTTGTGTGTGTGCAAGTCTGGGTGAAGGAAATGTCCCTTTGGCAACTGGGAAACACACTACAGGATGCACATTCCCCTTTCTAAACACTGATGATGTCAGCACTCTATAAGTATAGCAGGAGAAGAGAAACTTCTCAATAATGCGAATAGCTTGCTTTGCTAATGCATCTGTCTTGAGTATCATATCATAGTCAGGTAGGGGTTTGAATCCTGCAAGTGGGATTGGTGTGTGTGTGAAGAAAATGTCCTTTGGCAACTGGGAAAACACAATACAGGATGCACATTCCCCTTTATAAACACTGATGATGTCAGCATCCTACAAGTACAGCAGGAGAAGGTATGTGGCATGGACAATGACTGAGTCATATGTGTCCATGCCTCTGACTGACCTGTATGCTTGTGTTATGTGGTGGACCATAGTGCCCCACGGGCATATCACTGTGACCTTCACCTTGTCCAGCCTGGTGAGCGTGACCACACTGTACCCGGACAATAAAGGTAGCTAACACAATGGTGGCAGGTGTGTTGTCTAGCCGTACAGGCTGTGACTGTATGGCACACAGGATTTGTGTGCTATGTGTTATCTGTGATGTGTTCAGGCATAACGTATGCCTGTGTGCCAGCTGCAGAGGTGTGTGCTGCTCAGGCAGGATGCTATTCTAAGGCTCTACGAATGGCCCAGTGTGTACACGTGCTTGTATTGCTGTCAGTGTAGGTCTACATCAGACTGGTATTGTAGTCACTGTAGTATTGCATGCCACCTGACAGGTTATGCCAGTATTGGGTTCAGAGTGCTTAGTCCCCAGTTTGGCTATGTGGTTCCATCTCATACATGTGTTGTACGTCCATGTGTAGGGGAGAGGGTTGACTGTGTACATGTGGCAGCTGTGACATTGCCACATGACCCACATATTCCACAACTGTACCATAGAGGTGTCTGACAACTGACCTTTGCACATGCTACCATAGTATTGTGATTGCCATGGTGATTAACAGCACATAGGGCCAATGGGGAACAAGGTACATAGGTTCATAGGTTCATAGCTTCATACTAGGCTATCTGCCCTAGGGCATTTAAGAACCTAGCTAGAATGTGTTTGGCTGTCGCCATCCATTGTAAATATATCTTGCCATGCCCTTTTCCAAGGTTAGTATACTGTGCCTCTGTCTAACAGTGACACAGAAGTGATACCCAGGGTAAACCGACAATGTCCCATCCACTCATCAAGATTCCTCTTGAAGAGAGTCAATGAGGGACTCTGCCTAACCTGGACTGGGATTTTATTCCAGAGTAAAGTGAGCCTCTGGGTTATGAATCTGTCCCTCCAGCATGTCCTATTTATTTCAGTGCTGAGGTTCAGGTCTCTCAAGCGTGTAGCCCGATGTGATTTGGATATTCTCAGGTGCAGCATGCCCATTAATTCCGAGTTTGACATGGCGTTATACATTAGGCAGATCGCCTCTGAACAGGCGGTATGCCACTGAGTAGAGCTGGGGTTTCTTTAACCGGTCAGCATATGGCATCTGTTTGAGCCCTTTGATCCTCTTGGTGAGGTACTTGTGGGGTCTTTCCAGTTGCTGCAGGTGTCTGGTAAGGTACATCCCAACAGGGGGATTGTACTCAATTATGGGCCTGATGAGGGATGAGTAAAGAGGCACGATGTCCTCCTCTGATGTAGATGTGAATCCCTTCATGATGGGGTGGGCTATATACAATGCCTTTCTAACCACTTTGGCCACGTGGTTGTCAAATGAGAGATTGCTATCAACTTGGGTCCCCAGGTCCCTAATTACTTCTTCTGTATGTAATGGAGTACCACCTATGTGGTACTTTGTGGGCACTTTGTTTTTGCCAAAGGGGATGACTATACACATTTTTTGCATTCAGCTGGAGGCCATGGCTCTGGCACAAGTTGTCTGTTTCTATGAGGCCCCTTTGGAAGATACTTGTGTCGGCTGGAGAGTCGATTATGGGGGCCAGTTTGTGGTCATCTGCATATTTGGTCAGCCACAGTCCTTCCGTATTGGCCTGTACCTCCGATAAATATATACCAAACAAGAGAGGTCCCAGGACTGAGCCTTGTGGGACACCACTTGTAACTGGTTTGGAGTCTGGCATGGCTCCAGCAGTTCTAACCATGTGGGTTCTGTCCTTGAGCCAGTGTGCAATCCATCTAGTGACATAGGGGCTCATATTTAAGCTGGTGAGCTTCTCTAGAATGCCCGAGTGGGGTATTGTTTTGAAGGCTTTTGCGAGGTCCAGGTAGGCTGTGTGGACCACCTTCCCCTCGTCAATGGCCTTGGTGACTGTTTCAAAGAAATCAACCAGGTTTGAGAGGCAGGATCTGCCCTTAACAAAGCCAAACTGGGTATGAACCAGTGTCTGTAGGTCCCCAATATCTATATTTATGTGGTCCATGATGATCCTTTCCATAACTCTGCAGACCAAGCTAGTGTGGCTTATGGGGCGATAGTGTCCAGGATCCGTTGAGGCACCACCTTTCTGTAGAGGGACCACTGTTGCTGTACGCCACACTTTGGACACATATCCTGTAGTAAGGCTGGGATTGAACAGTAGTTTTATGTTTGGTTGTAGCACGTCTTGGAGGTCATGTAGGACACAGCCGGGACACTGTCTGGTCCCATTGATGCAGTGTGTATTGCTTTGAGGGCGGCTGTCACCTGAGCATCTGAGATGTCAGGGGGCAGCACTCTGCTGGGATACATATTTGCCCTTTTGGTGTGGAGGGGGGTGAGAAGTTTGCACTGAACCTGTCAGCTAGAATGTTGGCAATGTCTGTGGGTTTGGTGTTTCTATTGACATTTTGGACTACCTCTGAGCATATCTGGGAATTACCACCCAGGTTCCTAACATAACTAAAGAAAGCCTTGTAATTATCCTTAGTGCCCTGTGCAATTTCTCTCAAAGCTGGCCTTAGACAATCTTATGAGTGCCTGTAGTTATTTGCTAATACTGATCAGTGATGCCTTCCATTTTTGGTATTTTGCTGTATCATTTAGTAGCTTCCTCCTTCTATTGTGTAGTTTGTTTATGGCTGGGGTCCACCAGACAGGACGTCTGCCTTTGGAGGATTGGGTCTTGGTTTTATTCGGGATCACATGACCCATGCATTCCTGAAGGTGTCCATAGAATGCGTTTATAGAGGAATCTGCGGTCTGGTCTGAAGTTTCCACAGGCCCAGGGGCTTTGAAGGTTTCCACCTCAGTTTTGAGGAGTGTGAATTTGCTTTAGTGATGTTGTTCACTGTGGTGTTCTGGGCAGGGGGTGGGGTCAGGATGTGAATATCCAGTGAGATTAGTTTATGGTCCGATCTTACCAGTGAGGGATACACTTCTGGTCTGGAGCATAGAGTCCCCATGTTGGTGATGATCAGGTCCAGTATGTTTCACCTTCTTGTGGGAGTGGTAACAAGTTGTTCCATAGCATTTGAGCTTGTATATTCTAGGAATCTTTGGCCTAGGGTGTTGGAGCTAGAGTCATGCTCCCAGTCCATGTTTGGGTAGTTGACGTTGCCCAATATAATGGTGTTTGGAGAGACCTTTATATTTCCACTGTTCACAGGACGGCCGAGTGCAGTTCTTGGGTTTGGGAGGGTGGTCTGTAGCAGGCTATAACCTGGAAGGCAGTTTCACCCATTGTTAGTTGCACATGGATAGTCTCTGATGCTTGGTGCTTTGCCACCAACCTGGAGGTGTGGGTATCTTTGATGAATATCAATACTCCCCCTCCATTTGTGGTTCTTCCAAGTTTTGGGGCTGAAAAGCATGGTATGAGGTATAACCTGGTAGTGCTGGGGTGCTCTCGGTAGCCTTTAACCAGGCATCTGTTACTGCACAGATATCGATGTTCTCCATGCCAAGGAGAGTTTCGGGTGCATGCATCTTGAGGTTTAGACTTCTGGCATTGGGTAGCATTACTCTTAGTTTCTTATCCCTTGTGATACCTATGAAGGTGGGTTTGTCATTTGAGCCTTGCCTAACATAGGCACTATGGGGTAGCAAGAGCCTTTGCCAATATCTGAAAGCCCAGGGTGACAGGTGCAAGCCATCCCTAGCGAAGCAGGTGGTTCAACAGAAGATGAATATGTGAGGGTGTAGTGCCTGTGATTAGTTAGCAGTAGCATATATGACTGCTCACGTGGACAAATGCCAGGTAAGTCATATGCAATGTGTCACAGGCAACGTACATGTGAACAGGACAAACAGTGACATTCTGTCAAGTGAGACATGGACATACATATAGTAAGCTATGCAGATGTCACTAGGAGTCCACAGAAGCTCTGTAACTATGCATTGCAGGTGGGATCAGTATTCCAGGGTAATTGCAAGCAAACATGCATGCAAACAAAGCTACAATAAGCAGGGCTGCATGTAGTCCATTGTACAACAACAAGCTGTACCACTTCCAGTAGGTAACACTCCAAATATGCAGGCACTATGCACATGTACATGGAAATACACAGGTCAGATGGCTAGGGTCCAGTCTCAGCGCACACAAGTGTACAGACCATGTACTGTCAAGATGTACAATAACTGGATGGAAACCCATGTGCTCATACCTGCAGTAATACACATGTCAAATAACAGACACTGAGCCTTCACTCAGTGGTTCCATACTTAGTAGGATGTGTGCTACCTGGCCTGCCACCACAGTATCCCTGACATGTATGGGGACTCTCCCGCCTGTGACAGTTAGTTTTGCATGTTGGGGCTGTCTAGCATGGTATGAGATGTGAGCTTGCAGTGCTAGGGTGCTCCTGTGTGTCCTGTACCAGTCGTGTATTACTGCACACATATCAACATCCTCAAACATCCGCATTGCAGAGTCCAGTGTGGGCAACATGCCACTTGCAGTTTACATGTCCATCATTGAGTATTAATACATTCATTACCTTATCCCCTGTGCTACCTATGTATGTAGCCTTCTGTTGACATCCTTACCAACAGTATGCCAACATGTACAGATGATACACTATGGTACGTACCATGGGTGTAGACAACAGTACATGACAATCACACCCTTACTGCATTAGGCATGCTGTGATATACCCACAATTAATTCAGCACACAGTACTTTTAACAACATGATACTATTACTACACGTCTATGTAGTCACCCTGTGCATCAGCAACATGTTAACCTGTACCTGCACTGATGTTACAGATTGCAGGAGGTGGCACAGTTTCATCATATGCACAGGGTATGAACTTGGTATGCCTGAGTCAGCCACCGATACCACCGATTGACATGTATGTGTATGTGTGTTGGTGAGGGACAGCAGTACAAGGTGGGGCAATGTTGATGCAGTGTGTGCGTGTATACAGTAGCCCTAGGTGTTGCCAATTCGCATGTGTGTATGGATGCACACAGTTCCACCTCATGGCTGCCATATACTGGTGTTTGTGGACAGCCACAGACTGTACCTGCCAGGTCATACAGATCAGTGTCTCTGGCCACGGACACGGTACCTGTGTCTTGCAGGGGTGCTACGGACCGTATCCGGTACCAACCCAGACTGGGTACTATCATCAGAAGCAGGTGTTCATTGACTGGACACAGATCCCTGTCGGGCCTGGCCAGAGCCACGTGCACGTGGTCTCCTGGGGCGGTCTGATGACAGCATAGACCCAGCATTGCTGGGGCTGCTGCTGGCACTATGGGGGCGGCCGCGGCCCTGTTGTCGTCTGCGATGACTGCAAGCTGCTGCTGTTGCTGGCATACGCCCACGTCGACGCCTCAACCGTCCACCATCGCCCTGGCTCATGGACATGTAGTTGTGCAACCGGTCTAATATGTCCCCACAACGTCTGTCTATGACATCGGTGAAATTACGGATGGCAGCCGCAATGTCACGCATACTGTCAGTCATGGCTGTGCGTCATGCTGTCAGCTCCCTCAGACCCTGTCTGGTGTACTGTTCCATACGTGACTGTGCCTACATGACAGCCCGAAACATAGCTGAGGTTGTAAGACCTCTGTGGGCACGTCTGACAGGGGCAGTATGCCCACGGATGCTCCCACGAGAACCCCTGGACATCTGTCTGTGTGGTACCATCTCTGGGCCATGCCCATGGCTGCTGTGTGGGGAGGCATGTGCCACAGATACACATTACCCTGGTCAATGCCCACTGTATGCTGTCCATCACCTAGGGACATTGGTGACAAAGGGTGTATTGGCAGGATAACTGTGCACATTGATGGGGTCGACAGCTGTGTACTGTCAATCGGCTGACCAATGGCAGACCCTGGCATACCTTCCTCTGCTATTACACAGATGTCATCATTATCAGTACCCATGGCACCTGATTCAGGTTCCCTGCTGCATGACACCAGAGCAGCACCAGAACCTGTGGGAGGGAAACAGGAAACACAGTTTACAATGTCTACACATTACCAGTGATGCACACATCCACACATGCACAGGTCCAGACATGCACACATGCACGCATGCACACATGCACAGGTGCACACATGCACACATGCGCACATGCACAGGTGCACACATGCACATGCACACATGCACAGGCACACATGCACACATGCACATGCATGCACACATGCACACATGCACAGGTGCACACATGCACACATGCGACATGCACACATGCACATGCGCACATGCACACATGCACAGGTGCACACATGCACATGCACATACGCACATGCACAGGTGCAGACATGCACACATACACATGCACACAGTTGCACACAATTGTACAGTAATCAGTATGCGTGATATCAACACACAGACACAGACACACCTACATGCATACAAAGAGCACTACTAAGTGAGCCTAATATTACTATTACTATCAAGACTATTACAGGTATTGTTAATACACACTCACCAGCATGGATAGGCTGCATTGCTGTTACACCGGAAGGACCTGCAGACGTGAAGAAACTAATGTCAGTGGGCACAACTGTACCATTGTTACTAAGTATGATACAGGTCAGTAGTACAACAGTCGCCTTTCACAGGTCAGCTGCTAATATTGAGGATATCACACTTGCACATTAAATACTATGGTGACAGCTACAAACCAAGGACACACCTCACACATGCATTAACTACCAGTGTACACAACAGTCAACTATACATATGGCATATTACCTGCACGCTCACTGTCTTGCTGCTGCATGGCTCCAGCCTCCATCATAATGCATGTCTGCTGCTGTTGTTGCTGGCGGACTGGAGCCACTACACTCATGAGTAGTCACTCCAGTCTGGTGAGTGGGGGATGTGTAGCCACCCCACCACCTGTGGCAACCTGTTGCCTGTGGATATCCGATGCACGCTGACGGACATTTCTGATTAAATCACTGCAGTGATGTCGTACCTGCTCATATGCCCTATTATGCGTGCCTATGTCATTTACCCGATGGACCAGGTCTTGCCACAGTGCAGCCCTCTCCTGCTGATTCTGGCTGGTGCGGGAAAAGAGTATTGCATAATCCGCACCAGGCTCTGGTGTATCTCCTCATCCTCAGCTGTGGAGTAAGCAGGATTCCGGGTGAGCCATGTACCTGAAAAGAAAATAACCTGATATCAGCAATATATGTCAGCAGAATTTGGCACACATACTACACATGCTACTCGACTGTTATGATACAACATATCTCACATATATAGCATCTGTCTGTCTATTGGTGGATACACATGTCAATGGCCAGGTATCAGTGCTCAGCCAGCAACTGTGCAACAGTACCTGGCACACTCCATACGACATACTACCAAACCCCAGCAGTCAGAACACTGATTCAGGTCCAGAGCACCTCCTCACTCTGGGGGTTTGTATCTAGGTACTGTATGGCCTACATCATCAACTACTGTGAGCTGACCACACACTAATTGCCCTGGATATACATATCCCACCTCCACCACCAGCACAAATGACTATAGTGAATAACATTGCAGATGCAAACTTTACACTTTGTAACAGTGACATGGTATCCTTTCAGCCCACTGGGCCAGGGTTAGATACAACCCACAATGCTGAGCCCTACACAAATGCTTTCTACAGACATCTCCGAGAATGCATGGATCATGCAATCCCATATATGACCAAGACACTCTCCACAAAGGGACAGCATCCTGTCTGGTGGACCCCAGCCATAGACAGATTGTATTACAAAAGATGGAAGCTACTGCAAGACAGAGCATAATTCCATAAAGGGAAGGCATGTCTGAGCAGCACTAGTAAGGATCTATTTTCCATCATACAAACATCCATGGGCAACTTTGAGAGGGAAATCAAGAGGGACACTACAGATAACCAGAAGGCCTTCTTCAGTTATGTTAGCAACCTGGTCAGAATCCATCCTCTATGCCCATAGTTAGTACACAACAACAAATATTTCACTGAAACCACAGATATTGACAACATTGTGGCAGACAGGTTCAGTGCAGGTGTCACCCTGCCCTCTCCCCCAAAATAAGACATAGTTATCCCAGCTGACTGCAACCTCCCTGTCATCACAGATGTCCAGGTGAGAGCCCTCATGAAAGCAGAATACACAACATGACTGGGACCTGATGGTATCCCCAGTTGCATGCTACATAAACTCTGACAGGAGCTAAACACACATATAGAAGTGCTATGTAACACTAGCCTGACTACAGGATATGTACCTGTACACTGGCGCACAGCAGCAGTGGTTCCACTCCACGAAGGAGGCACCTCAACATACCAATACAATACAACACAATACATTACATTACAATACAATACTATACAATATGCTATTGCCCCTGGGACTACAGCAGCATACTGTTCTGCTACCCTGACCATTGTGACACATGTGTTGTGATGGTACCTGCTGCTGTCACACAGTTACACAGGGTGACTCATATGGCATATTGCCTATCTGACTAACATTCAGCAGGGGTATGTGTGACATGTACTCATGGGGAGTCTTCCTTCTTAACACTGTGTGGTTTATTGCAGGGTATGTCTTATCTGTGGGTAGGAACTTTTACCTACACATGTGCTCTCTATTGCAGTGGCATGGACGACACACAGCAGTCATTTAGGTTGTGGATGGTGTGAGGTGTTACTATGGTTGTTGGACATCTGTCATGGGTGTGACATATGTATGTAAATCCGGGAGTGGTAACCTCTATATGGGTAGTATGTGTATACTCTGTGGTGTTGTCAGTCACTGTGCATTGGTAATGTGTGTGAGTGCATTGTCACAGTGTTGTACATGTCACTGTGTCCTTCTCCATATCTGTAGCTGTCATGTGAGGTCCATACCATGGCATCCATTATGTGGTGTGGAGGGGTACACCGACCTACATGTCCATAGCTGACACACCATGTCTGCTGACACATACCATGTGCAGGTATTCCAGGAATAGTGTGCCACTGTGAATATCATTGGGGGCACTATTGTACACATTTATGACCCTGTTCACCCCTGACACATGCAGTGGTGGGCAGCCAATCACATATCTGGTGGTTACTGGTGTAGGTGATTTGAAATGGGGTATGGTACTCGGTTTTGACACTGGTGTTCACTCCATGCCTTTGTCACCAGGCACCTGTTGCAATACATCTGTACACATGTGCCTCACTCAGAATATATACATCTCTCTCTCTCTCTCTCTTATATATATATATATATATATATATATATGTATATAGATATATCTATAGGTATATATATATATATATATATATATATATATATATATATATATATATATATGTCTGTATACATATACACATATATATATATTGATGTACATATATTGCTATAGATATGGAGAGGGGGGGACACAGAGGGGGTGAGAGTGACAGAGGGGGTGGGACAGGGGGTGTTGAGGTCGTCATATACTGTCATACCTGTAGATAGTCAGATCAGTCTGTCTATGTATATGTATCTACATATATCTATATCTGTATGTGTGCATTACATATATATGTTTGTACATATTCTATCTATCTACATCTGTCTATGTATTCCTACATCTCTCTCTATGTATGTATACATATATGCATATCAGTAAAAAACCACGGACACGAAAACTGTTGAAGAACAAAAATGCAGACTCCTTGAGATGCAAGCCCTCCTTTAAGACTCAAGCTGTACAAAAACAGCCCACGGCCAATACCAACCTACACCAATAAAAAGCGAACTAACGAAAATAAATCCTCGGCAAAAGACACAACCTTAACGCCAAGTTTATTGATACAAAGCAATAATAGAGGCATTTTCACTGGAGACACTGCTACAGCTTCTTCAGAGGTAGTTTGAAAAGCCGCCAAAAAAGGCTTTTAATACCACGTCATTACGTGCTCCAAATACGCCATTAAAAAGACATTTCAGTTTAAAACAGAAAACATTCATCCTAAGAATCATGTTCGTGAACACATTTATATAAGCAACAAAACATTATTTAAAAGTATTACATAAAAATGTATATATAAAAAATGTGTGGAAAGTGAATATAAAAAATCCATATAAACTCACCCTACTAATTAATTATATGTGCATATAATTCCTATTAACACAAAAGTCATATTATTTCATTTCATTTTACTATAAATCAGATTTATCAACTATTTACAACTTTATATATTGTAATAATCCTAAGAAACATTTACTTATGGGAGATCAAGCTAGAAACATAAACTGCATTTATTTAACCCAAGTAATTTATTGACCATATAATGGTCTTCCCTAGCCTTTTCCCTAAACCTTACTGGGGCACATAAAACACTCTAACAAAAATGCATTTCATTTAGGCTAACAGCTGGTAAGCTCATATAAAAACCATAAAAAACATATATAAGTTAAAATTATTATAGTGGAAAATTTTCCAACTAATGTTAACGTTTGTAACTTCTTAATTTCAGTATACAAGCAATATTACAATGCTTGTTCAAGCCTGGATAAGAGAAGGCATCTAACCGCAGTTGCCATTCTAATTCCTTATTTTCTAACATTAGTGGTATAGGTCCACCTCCTCCTATATTTAATACTTAATCTATTGCAGTAAATTCAAAGCTATGCCCCTGATTTTTCGAGACATGTTTAGCTAATGCATTTTCATTGTTTTGTTTCCTCATAGCATAGACATGTTCATACACCCCATCTCTTAACCTTCTATCAGATTTCCCTATATAGAAAGCTTGGCAGCAATTACAAGTTGCCAAATAAATAATGGATCTGGACTCACAATTTAGTTTATGATTAATTCTAAATTGTCTTCCTCGAATAGAGAAAACACCGGTCATTTTCACAAAATGGCAGTAATTACAGTGCCCGCACTGGAATGACCCTTTTGTTCTTGATGTCAAATTAGGTGTATTATGTCTCTGCAATGAAACTTTTAAATTGTTGCCCCTTCTATAAGTAAACTTGGGTTTCTTACCTAATCTATCCAAAAGTTGTTGATTATTGGAAATAAAGTACCAATTTTTATACAAAATGAATCGGATTGTACTAGAATCAGTACTAAACGTCGTAATGAAGCTACATTCATAATTGTTAGCTACTGAGTTCTCAAAATTAGCAGTATTATCAAGGTTATTGGTCAATACTGCATCTTTCTCCAGGGTTGCATTCAATGATAGATTAAACAATGAATCATGCATGTGTTTCTCTGGTAGAAGGGGAGGATAGAGCCCCAAAGCCCTTTTATCATTGACCTCCTGAAATAACTCTTCAAAAAGGTGGATAGGATACTCCCTATTAGCAAACATAAGTTTTAGTAAGTCACATTCCCTTAAAAAAAGTTGTTCAGTGCTACAGATCCTGGACGCTCGAATCAATTGACCCTTAATTATAGCCTTCTTTTGTTTGAAAGGGTGGCAACTCTTAAAATGTAAGAGGGAATTACAATAGGTAGGTTTTCTATAAATACTTGAAAAATATTCACCTTTAATATCATCTTTACTCAACCTGATATCCAAATAATCAATTTCCCTCTCAGAAAATTTTGAAGTAAACCTCAAGAAGGATGTGGTGTCATTCATGGCAGCCACTAAGTTCATCGCTTCCTCGTTGTCACCCTCTAATAGAATGAAAATATCGTCCAGGTACCTAGTGTAGAATTTGACTTTTTCTTTCCTTAATGTATCATTAAATATATTTATCTTTTCCCAGTGTGCCATAAATAAGTTCGCTACACTGGCCCCACATGGGGACCCCATTGCCACCCCTTGTTTCTGCAAATAGTATTTTCCATTAAATGCAAAAAAAATAGATGATAATATTATATCCAATAACTGGGTGACAACATTGATCTCACTCTTTGTAGCTTTGAGTTCAATTAGCATAAGAGAAACCCATTCAAGTGCCTCCAAATGTGGAATAGATGTATATAAATCTACCACATCTATAGTTAAAAAATTGAAAGCACTATTATATTCCACCTTATGTATCCTTTCTAAAAAAGTCCAGGAGTCCTTACAAATGTGAGATACATTCTTCAAATATTTGGATAGGATATTCTCTACTAACTGGGCACATGGGTAAGTTAAGGAAAGACGGCTGTCTATGAGTGCTCGAAATGGCGGGTTACGTACATCTTTATGGATCTTAGGGATCCCAAATATTACTGGAGTCTTGGGCATTTTGATGTCTATATAATTATAAGTGTCTATGTCAATGTCTCCATTAAGAAAAAGGTCTCTAAAATAACTCCTATTTCTAACATGGGAGATATTTAATTCATTTAGAGACGAAGGTATGTAAGCAGGCCCTTCAAGGATGGTTTCCATAATACTGACATAATTACACTTATCTAATATTACTAGGCCGCCACCTTTGTCTGGCTTGATAACCCTAACTTGCTCCCTACAAAGCAAATCAAGCTCCGACATTTGTTCCTCAGAGGCATTACTAGTAATGTTTTCAGTCTTTAAGTTAGTTGAAGTTAAATGCCTCAGGTCCAATTCACATATTTTTTCAAAGAGCAATAAGCCGGTATGCAAAGGTGGATTGTAAGTGCTAGCAAGTTTAAGTCCCACATCACCAGCTGTCGCTTGATTATTAAATAAAAGCTTCAAATTTAATTTTCTTACGAAACATTTAAGATCAATTATTGTCTTAACCAAGTCACAACTAGTGGTAGGGACAAAGGTGTTACCATAGGCCAGTAGCTCCACTAAACAAGGATTAACATGAAAAGATGAAAAATTATATATTTTAAAATCACCTTTCTGATTAGTTAATATAGTCAAGGCATTTTCACAATGATTATCCATTTCAGTCATCAAAGTCAATTTTTGTTGTTCCAATTCTTTTTGTAAGGCTGTCGGGAAGTCTTTTTCCCTAAAAAATGGTCACTGTTACCCTCCTCATTACGCTTGGGACCATTATTAGGGTTGTTGCTCCTAGTATTATGCATTTTCCCTCCATTATTCCGTTCGGATGTTTTATTTACAAAATTATTCGAGTTAATACCATCCATAGCTGATCCACCTTCATCTGTTACAGGAAAAGGACTCTCATCATCCACTCTTTCATTTGGGTGGTCAGGTACATGTTGGTGAGAAAAAACTTTCAATTTAGGGTATGCTGAGTTATTGGTATAACTCAGCCTATCCCTAGCTAGTTTCTTATTCTTTGTTACCTTGAATTTTTCTATTACCCCATCAATACTAGAAAAAATTCTAGTATAATCATATTTGTATCTTTCAAATTCAAGGTTAGATTTTAGTTTACCATCAAGGGTATTGACTTCTTCAATTAACTTAGTAATCTCTATGTTATAAAATTTGATAATAAGCTCTAACAATTGAAACCCTTGATTATCAAAAAGCTGACCAAGTTCTTTAAGAAAGTCAGCATTATGAAACAAGCCAGTTGGACAAAAGTTTGAACGCAACCCCTTAGATATCATCTTGTCCTTAATGCATTGTTGAAAGTAAGCTACCTCTAACTGTAGCTTTTTCAGTTTTAGTAATTTCATGTCAAAATCTTTCAATAAAATGTTTATGGAGGTTTCACTTACACGTGTGGCACCACTTCCGATACGAAGATTGTCGGCTTGACTGCCAAACACCAAATTGTCTGTGTTATAGATCCATACACCAAAGTTCGGAATCCCTGTAATTCCTGGGGGCATCGGTAAATTGGCAGAATTAACTTGCTCAGTGGTTCGTGTTTGAGAACCGTTGCCAAACCGGGAAACAGTCTGTGTGTAGGAAGCGCTTTCTTGATTATAAGTGCGCTGCCCAGCTTGAATCACAAATGCACTTCCTTCAGAAACAAAGTTAGTAGAATCGGGTATCCCTCCTAAATTAGAGACATTCGTATACATACATACATATTTTGACATACATACGTATCCATATGATAGACAGGTATATCAACATGTTTGTCTACCATACTGTATACACACACTAACATACTGCTAAACATACATAACTGTGAAACCTACTTTGTACATTGCACTACAACCTACAGTCAACCTACATTGATATGTGCACATAGATGCTCTCACATACAAATGTATGTACAGCCTTCACTGATAGTTGCTGTATGTCCCCTGCCCTTTACACATCTGCATATACATATGGATACAGACCAATGACACATATGGTGGGTTCACAGTATGTAGACCTTTATAGTATTACTTGACATTACCTATGTTTGTCACAGCTGCTTGTGTTGCCATCTGGTTTTCTGTCCTGCTGCTCCACTTGCCAGTTGTCAGCTTTCAGGTGGCTGTTGCTGAACAGTTTTGTTTGTGTCTGCTTAATTTCAATTTTCTCTGTCTGTGTCTCTGTCTCTGTCTCTGTCTCTCTCTCTCTCTGTCTGTCTGTCTCTCACGTCCTCCTCAGGGTGCAATGAAAGTATTGCATGTGTGGACTGGGCGTACAGCATACTTTTGTAGGTATCTGCATATGTCCATGTGATGGCCTCTGCACCAATTGTTAGCCAGCATTTGCTAATTGCATGCAGTCAGTTGTGTACTGATTGCAGTTATCACTGTGATTTCAGAACAGTGCTATAAAAAGGTATGTGAGATAGGCGTAGCCCTTTCAGATTTTAAGGGCAGGGACCATGCTGGTATGCTGTGGACAATGTTCTGTGGATGTAAAGGTTGGTATCTCTCTCATATTTCCAGCTGTGTTGTAGATTAACATTCCTCCATTAATTTCTCCAGTTTCCTGTACTAACTGTGTATGTACACTGATACCTACAACTACCACTACTGTTAATGTGTGTGTGTGTGTGCTTTCCTTTCACTTTTGCTTGCACTTTGTTGCTAAGGCTTCAATATTTGCCCTTTACAGTCACTACTTGTATGCCTGCTAGGTGTCCTGACTGTAGTGTGCTGCTATAGCTTTCCTATTTTCCATGTACATTCACACCTTGGAATGCTTGCTATATCTGCTAGGGTGTTACAGCATGCAGTCTGGTCTGGCCATGGTGTGGGCCTTGACATCTATTAGGGTATTTGAGTATGCTGCTGAGCAGGCCCCAGAGACTCTCAGGTTCATCTGTTATCTGCCTCATGGAATGGTACATATCAGTGGGGTACACCCATTAAATTGTCTGGTATGCTGCAGTTGTGACTGTGGGTTAGCATGAGCATATGTATTACTACAGTTATTCTGCCATGCAAGTGGTGAATACTTTCAGGACTCCATAGTTACCATTGCATGTGTTGTTACACCTTTCTGCCTACTGTTTGTACATTTCACATGGAGTCTGTGGGGCATCCCTGTAAGTCATTCACTGTTGCTGTGTCTAGGCTCTTAACTATTCAAATATGGTGGTGTCAGACCTCTCATGTGTACAAATATTTGCAGGTTGTCCACATTTCTGCCTCATATTTTGGTCAATATCTCATGCACAGCTTTTTCTGGCAAATCACTCTGGGCTCAAGTCAGAATATAGTGACAAACATTCAAGTTTCAGACTTCATACCCTTCCAAACATCCCACAAAATGCAGACCCTGTTACTCTCTGAACTGTCTGCGTTTGTTGTAACATTATTTGTAATGTGTCCCTGGTTTTGGGCCTTTGCTCCACGTATTTTATTACTTGGTCCAGATGTGTTCCTGTAAGAGGTTGTGGGGTATGGGCAGTGATTATCCTGCTGTGAGTATGTGTGCGGCTTGCAAGGTGCTACAGTGACATTATTACCTACTAGCTACCAACTAGCATGGCTGTTTCTGTTCACACACTACTATTATGGAAATCCACTAGTTTTGACAGTAATTCTAAATGACATGCTTTGTGTACTACACATCCTATATTCCCTTTACATTCATTCCTACTATTACATGATATATTTATTTTAGCACAATGTTCTTGTATAACAGTCATGGCTTAGTGGTAAGTCATGCAGACTACTGTTTCCAAGGTTCTGGGTTCGGGACTGACAGTGGGATTTTATTTTGCTTTTGAACTGACTACAGGACCTGTCAAACAGAATGACTAAGGCACTTTTAAGCAGTTGTAACCGGGTTAGCGCTGGTTTGCGTGGAGCTCACGCATGCGCACTGGCGTTTAGCTTTGCGCACACCCGCTTACAACCGCTTAAACGTGCTTACTCTTGCGCACACCCACACTATTTTCTTTGAAAGAAATGAAGATGGGGAGACAGGAAAGTGGTGAAAAAGGGGTCACAAAGAGGGTAAGACAGTAGGAAAACAAGCTTGGGTTTTGCAGGAGGGATGTAGGTAAGGCCCATAGCTGCCCATTTCTTCATCAGCAACAGCTGTGCATATGTTTGTAATTTGGTGTGACATTTGATACCTTCCACCCCTGAGAGAGGTGTAAGGACAACAATAATACTTGTACAGCCAATTGTAATTGATAGTTTCCATGTCTGGTAGACATATGTGCGGAATGGGCAGCTATGTATGGGGCGTATTTTTTTTGTGGGTACAGAGTGCCCATTTTTTTTTTCAGGTGAGAGTGGTATGTCAGGTGAAGGAAGTCGGTAGAGCTGGGGAGGTAGGATGGGTAGGTCAACAGACAAGACAAACAAGACGCATACAGGGGCGGTGTATGACACGTGTGGGGGGGTTACACAATTGACGGAGACGGAGGTTTGGATATCCAGAGCCCATGAGCCCACAGATGGCAACAGTGGAACTGATATCCCCACCCATGGGTAGTTGCCACTGTTCCTTCACTGCCCAGGACGGGGCTGTGCTAAGGGCTGTGTAGGCCGGGCAACAGGCATGCCCGTAAGTTGTGCCACCTGTGCCTCAAGCAGAGTCCCAGATCTCCATACGCACCACAGTCCGGACGCTACTGAGGGTGAGTGGTGGTTCTCCTCCAGCCACGCTTGCAGAGGGGAGACGGGCCCCAACCCCTGCAGTGCTTCCACCCACAGGTGGCACAGGGCCACCGGAGGAGGGTCCAGACTGGGCACTAGTGCCAGGTGCACTCGCCAGCTGAGGTGGGAGAGGTGGGTCCGATGGAACCCGCCTTCCCTGTCGTCCTATGTTTTGCATTATGTCATGACAGTTTGGGTTAGTAACACACAATACCATTCGCAATTAGTTGTAACAGCATGCATTAGTATTCCCATTAACCAAACACCCAGATATTCACACCATTGAACAGCGAGCATAACACATGCATAATTTGAACAGCAATACACAGTCCAACAACATGTAGGGTTGATTGATGGCAACAGGCCATCAGATTTGGATGTATGAACAGGGCAGATGCATCAACGGACATGCAAATATTTATGACCCATCAGGACAAATGTCCAGGGGTGTTAATTGTGATTGCACATACCATTTTCACGTGGAATGGATTATATGTGGTTATAGGGTGGGGTGAAGAAAATATTATTAACACCTTCGAATACCAATACATATGCTGTACATTTCTAATAGCTACAGATATATACACACTACTGTTCTAACTACAGTTTCCTATATGATAACTACTTCAATTTGGTGATAGGACTGTTACTGCTACATCAATATACATTTTATTGTTATTCATACACATTCATATCTGGCTTTGTTCAGCTACATCATCCTGCTACATTTGCTTTATATAGCTATAGACAACTGTGGATGTTTGATATTTCAGACAATCATACTATCTGCATATTGCAGACTGAGAGCAACATATCCAGATTTTGGGATACACATTCCAGCTGCAGCAACACTTTGGACACATTTCGCAGTTTGGTTCTACTTGTCACATTCATTTCATTCTGTACTGACTGCAGTATACTTTATACAGGGTTATTACTACTTTATTGGTGGATTCATAACTCTTTCTCACACCCTCTCACTTGTTTTCATTTTACTATTCAGGATGGTACTTACTTCTAGGCTTTATTGACATGTTTTACCTGTAGTTATTACAATACTTTCCAGCAGTCTCACTTCTGTCATGTTTCAGTATTTCAACAGGGATATATTTCACACATGTGAGTTGCTCATCTTCTGCAGCTGTACTTTTCAGCCTGCTGCAGGTTGTGCACTATGATATTATAGGTGGGGCATCTTTATTTCAGACTTTATTTCAGACATTTTAATTTTTCTGTTTGGATTTCAGACTGCAACACACTTTTGTAATCAAGCAATACTTGCAAACACTTTTACACTGTTACTTGCACATTTTATTACTTAGTGACTACACTGCACTCTTTTGCTAACTGTCATACTTTTATATTTCTTTACAGTTACTGGGAGTGGATTACTGACCTGCCTGGTGGCGCAACCGCACCAGCCTATCGCCATAGGCTCTGCAGTTCGCAGAACGGACACCTGCAGCTGTAATATAAATGAAGTAATATTGGAATACACATCTCCATAATATCAGCTAATTTAATTTCTTACATACATAATTAAATGTAACTTACTCAGTAGTGGGGCGTTGGGCATTTGCCAGGCCTCCTGGATCCAAAGGTTCAATTGGTCCTGCTTGCGTCTCTTCAGGTCCGCATGGTGGTGACGGACCTGCTCACCAGTCCTTGGAATCCCTGTGGCACTGGTAAGATCATGAGCCAACTGGTCCCACGCCTCAGCCCTATATGCTCCCCACAGGACCTGGCCCTGCATGAGTTGGGCCTCATGATTGTGGACTAGGAGCCAGACCATGTATCTGGACTCCTCAATGCCCCACCTCTGTGCTCATAAGCAACTACCCTCATCTACACCTGACATTCTGGCTGCAAGTCAGTTCTACAATCGTTTATGCTGTGTATTCCCGCCTATGAGGCTTATATATGCCGTTTTTCCCGCACTTATCTGTGATTGGCCATTTTGGAATTGTATCCACTTCACAAAACCTGCTTTGTCATGCTCCACTTTCTATTCATTCCTATATATTTGCTATTACTGCATTTCTGAGTACAGCTGTCGTAGCTTAGTGGTTCAGTAACTTGACTATGGTGCATGGTATCCTGGGTTTGAACCTGGCCACTGCTTTTTATATTTTATGACTGTCTAGACAGGCTAGGGGGTGTGTCTGTGTAAAGGCAGTTTTGTTACAGCTTGCTCAACGTTGCCAGTCGGTTAGCTTGTTGGCGCGGTGCGTAGCTCCGTGCAAACGGGGTGTGCTGGTTCACGCCTCATTTGGCTGTCAGCACGCATAGTATGCTCAGCTCAGCTAGGGGCACACAGTTTCAGCATGTGAAACCACTGCTCACCTACGGGCACTCATTTTGCACCTGTTAAACCACTGCTTACCTACGAGCAGATGCACTCACCTTGTTAAACTGTAGCTCAGCTATAGGCACATCTGGCATTTTTTTTATTGTTTTGTTACCTCACATTTCTTCAAAATAAATGGACTAGTTCATTACATTTTACATAAAATGTGATTTTATATGTGTACATGTTTGTCATGGACTTGTTTCGTGCTTATTTTGCTAAAAATAAACGTTGGCGTTGTGGGGGCTCGAACCATGAATGCCTGCTCTTCAGCTGACGTCTCTACCGCTACTCTATTGCTTCTTGGCTTACTTTGCATATTTAGTTCTTATATGCTTTCCCACTGACTGCTAACTGTAGCTGCGCTACAGGCACGCCCGCGCAAACGAGCGCACTCATGGGCAAACATCTTTACAATTTAAAAAAAAAAAAAAACATGTTCATTTATATATTTTCTGTTCATAGTCTGTGGGGGCATGTGTTGTGTTGTGTTTATTCACATTTCCGTGGACTCTGTCGTGGGTGTTTACTTTGGGCACTTTTACTCTTCTGGGGGCGTGTCCGCTTGCAGGGCTCGGCCTACGGACACGCCCCCTACTGTCTTACACGGACCGTGTTAGACTTAGGTGTGATTCAGCATGCTCTCATGAATATGCAGAGCATGCTGACATCACTCCGTTTAACTGCAGCCTCCGTTTAAGAGTTATAACTCTTACACGGAGGCTTCGTGAATCCTGCCTATTGTTTTTCCCAATAAACCATAACGGTGTGTGCAAAGCTCCCACCACATGGGGAGCCCATAGCTACACCACATTTCTGGAGATAAATATCATTATGAAATATAAAATAGTTGTTAGTAAGTACAATGTCTAGCAAGATTTCGATAAGGTAAATCTCCTGGGCAGATGCCCCTTTGTTGCTAAGTGTGAGGCTAACCCATTCTAGGCTTTTAGCATGCGGGATTGAAGTATATAAATCTTTAACATCGATAGTAAGGAAATTATTCCCTACATCAAAGTCTAGATTATTAATGTTCTTTAAAAAAGACCAGGAATCCTTGCAAACTTGGGGCTCAGATGCTAAATATTTCTTTAAAATACTATCAACAACCTTAGCACAATGATATGTGATGCAGCCTCGTCCATCAATTAATGGTCTCATTGGTGGGTTAACCAGGTCCTTATGGATTTTAGGAATACCAAACATGATGGGTATTTTTGGCCATGACATAGACATATAGTTGAACAAATTAATGTCTATCTTAGATTATATAAACAAATCGTTTATATATCCTTTTATCTGATTATAAGCTGTGTTTACTTTGTTTATTGATGCTTTACTATAAGCATCGCTACTCAGCAAAACCTCCATTCTAGAATAATAATCCATTATATCGAATATGGCCAATCCCCCACCTTTATCAGGTTTAGCTACCCTCACTTGCATAGATTTTAATGTTTGTAATGCCATGATTTCCTCATGTGTAATGTTAACTTCATTCATTTTACTGTTGACGAAGTTCTTTTGTCCATTTGTGAAATACCTTAAATTGAGTTCAGACACAATTTCAAAAATATTTAACACTGGGTGTAATGGGGGGTTAAACACACTGGATACCCTAAAAGAAGAACCTGTTTCTCCTATACTACCTAACAGTGTTGACAAATTTAATTTTCTAACAATTTTAAATCTTTAATTGTTTGCACGATATCTAAATGTCTGCTTGGAATAAATGCATTTCCCTTTGCCAATAAATCTATTAATACTGGATCAATGTTAATCGAAGAATAATTAAAAATATGGAAGTCACCAGTACTGTTTTTAAGAATTACAACATTCTGTTGACATTCCTGTGCTATCTCTTGCACCTGTTGGTGCACCGCCTGTTTTTTTGAACATAGTTGTTGTATTTTTTGGAGATAGCACCTGGATGGACAGAGTTCTCAAAATTTGAATTATTGTCTCATGCAGTAACCTCTTGTTGGTTATTATTTGACCCTCAGTTGTTATTGGAGCAAATTCGTTCACTACATCTAACTGGCTCATGTTCATCATCAAGGTGAGATGAAGCCACCAAAGTAGCTCTATTTGATGTATTAGGCACACTCTTGTTTTCCCTTTGAACAAGGTTATTGAAAGATGAAGCAGCTACTTGCACCATAGAGGGCCTGGGGTATGCTGTGCCATTGTTGTAAGCTGTACGGTCTCTTCTCATTTTCTTAATTTTATTCAGTTTTAACCTGTCCAATAATTGATCGATACTTGAACAACATCTCTCATAATCATATTTATATCTGAGAAAATCAATATGAGAAGTTATAAAGGAATTAATGTCTGAAACGTCACGTGTAAGTTCCTCAATTTGGATCGTATAATGTTTTAGCATTAATTCCATTAAATCAAACCCTTGCTGATCGAAAAGTGAATTTAGTTCAAGATGAAATAAAGAGTCTGCTATAAGACCGGTGGGATACTGGTGGTATCTCAATCCCTTCGGAACTATACGTTCTTTTAAACACTCTTTAAAATAAGTTTTTTCTAACTGGAGTTTCTTCAATTTAAGCAATTTAATGTCAAATAGCTTTAGGTGATCAGTAATTGAACCAGGACCAACCTGTTGTGAATCGGCATTGTCAGCCAGTTGCTCCACACTATTCACATATTATTTGTATCGTTTACCCATTCTTGAAAGGATGGTGCACTAATAAGCCTCACAATGCCGTTATGCCTATTCTCTTGTTTGTGGGTAGAGTTTTCAAATATACCAGGTGCACGGCCCGAAAGCCGTGATTCGCTAGATGCTATTCCATTAGTTGTAGTAATAATGCCTCTATCCCCCTGGTTTCTGTCGATGAAGTCGGCTGTTGATAGATGATGTACAATAATGAACACCTTGTTGCTGCCCAGGTGGAGGAAAATGATTAGTAAGGTGAGCGGTACTCAGAGTGGCTGACTCGCACACTGAATTCATACGAACAGCCATCTCAACAACACGTTTAGTCAAAGCATTCAATAATGCTGTTATATTTAAAAGTTCAGACTGTGATTGAGTAGGTCCAAATAAATTTGGACTATTTGAGCCACTCGAGTCTCCGGAAGCCATACGACACAAAGAAACAAACTGGTAAAAAGTACTGGAAACCAAACAAAAAGCTCCGTAGATTCAGGACTCAAAACTGCTAATATATTCAAACTGTTTAATGAAGCACTTTTCGTCACTCTCAATGGAGCAACTTCTTCAAACAAAGTTTCAAAACACAAGTGCTCATATAAATAATGAGAAATTACATCACATGATCCAATCTCATTAAAAATTCAGTAGTTGCAAAACACAATAAAATAGTTCATGCCGTGAGCAATAAATTAATAAAATGACACTATTTATGAAACATGAAATTTATTTAAACTAAATAATATTATAAATTCCTCCTACAATTTACACAAATTATATCAATAATCTAAACTATATTTTTTTACTAATATTTATGAGTGTAGCTTTATTACAACATTCACTATGGATAGTGAAATAGTTAAAATCATTTTATTCAAAAATTGGGAATTAATTAAGCATGACAAACTTTTGCTGGACAAGTTGGGTAGGTCTCCGAAATTTGTTTTCAGGAGAGGAGTAAATCTTAAAAACCTACTTGAAAATAATGCAATAACAGCCACTCATAAATTTGCTGGAATGTCGATATGCGGTAGATGTAGTATGTGTAAATTCATTGAAACGGGTAGGACATTCTCTATTAATGACAAAAAGTATGTGTTAAATCACAAGTTACATTGTAACTCTAAATCTGTTGTTTATATTGCTAAGTGCACATATTGTAAGGCATTCTATGTCGGTAAAACGGAGCGTAGGCTCCGTGATAGAGTTTATGAACATACATATGCAATTGAGACAAATAAACTTGATAATGCACTAGCTAAACATTCAACATTAAATAAAGGGCATAAATTTATATTTAAAGCAATAGATCAGACACAGTGTGACATTACAGGTGGCCCCTTTAATTTGTTGCTTGAAGAGAGTGAACTAGAATGGCAAATAAGATTGAATGCATTGGTCAATCCTGGTTTAAATGAATCCTGCAACATTGGCTGTTTGTTAAAATTAAAGAGTCTTAATAGATAATGTGTATTTTTAAAAATATATAGTTTAATTATTGACATCATTTGTGTAAATTGTAGGAGGAATTTATAATATTATTTAGTTTAAATAGCGGTACATTTCATAAATAGTGTCATTTTATTAATTTATTGTTCACGGCGTGAACTATTTTAGAGTGTATGTACATGTAGACATATATCGACCTATTATATGTATACAACCATATTCCTGTCATGTGTAAACCTCACAACTGTGTATACCCTCCCAGTTGTATCTCACCGTAGGTATCTGCTATGTGTACATTATGATAAAACAACATATGTGATGCAACAGTCATATTAATAACAAAGACTACACAATTTTGGAAGTAAAGACAATTGTTCAATACTACTCAATATGTGTATTCAGAGCTATATTGGTAAAACAACAGCTGTCTTCACAGTGGTCATGACATAGTGGTTAAGTGCTATGACTGTAGTATACAGGGTTGTGGGTTCAAGGCCTGCAAGGGATGTTCATTTTGTTCCTGGGCAGAACAAGGGCTGTCGGATACAGAGTGGTTAAGGCAGTTTTGAGCAGCTTTAAGTGGGTTTGTGTGAAGCGAAGCGGTGCTAAGCTACGGGCAAACATATGGGCACTTACGCAGTGTAGGCTTCACTTACCAGCGTGCAAAGCAGCTTAGCTGTTATATTGGAGCAAAGTTGATAACTGCTAATCATGGCTTAGCCATGGTAATGACATCTGTAATAAGTGTATGTAATTCCGTGTACAATACATAGGTTCATAGGTTCATAGGTAGGTACTAGGCTATTGGCCCTAGGGCCTATACAAGCCTAGCCAAAAATGTACCCTGGCATTTGCCACCCTAGAAAATTATTTTCCTGTGCCCCTGTCAAGCAGAACCACAGAAGTGATCCCCGGGGTGAATTTCCTATTACCCATCCGATCATCAAGATTTGTCTTGAAGAGTGCTAATGAGGAGCTCTGTTTGACATAGATAGGTAGTCTGTTCCAGAGTATGGGAAGTCTCTGGGACAGGAATCTACCCCTCCAGCATGTTCTGTTTATTGTGGTGACAAAGTTTAGGTCCCTAGAGCGTGTAGCTTGGAGGGATTGGGATTTCTTTAAGTGGAGCATGTCCAACAGCTCTGGGCTTGACATAGCTTTGTATGTTAGGCAGAGATTGCCTCTGAGTAGGTGATATGCGACAGAGTAAAGCTGGAGTTTTTTGAGACGGTCTGCGTAAGGCATCTGTTTGAGGCCAGTAATCCTCTTTGTGAGGTATTTTTGCGGCCTTTCCAGTTGTTGTAGATGTCTTGTGAGGTACATACCAAGTTACGTTGTGCACTATAATGGGTCTAATGAGTGATGAGTAGAGGGGAACAATGACCTCTTTTTTTCTGGATGAGAAACCTTTTGTGATGAGGTGTGCCACATAGAAGGATTTCCTGACCACTTTGGCGATGTGATTATCAAAGGAGAGACTACTGTCCACATGTGTCCCAAGGTCTCTTATCACACTTTTGGTGTTAAGTAGACTACCGCCTATGTGGTAGTTCATGGGTACAGAATTTTTACCAAAGGGAATGACAATGCACTTTTTGGCATTGAGCTTGAGACCATGTCTTTGACACCAGGCATCTGTCTCAGTGAGGCCCTTTTGTAGGATGTCCACATCGTTAGGAGTTTCAATTATGGCTCCTAGTTTGCAGTCATCTGCGAATTTAGTTAGCCAAAGACCTTCTGTGTTAGCCTGTACTTCAGAGAAGTAGATACCAAACAGGAGAGGACCCAGGACTGAACCCTGCGGTACTCAACTTGTCACTGGTCTGAAGTCTGATTTGGAGTCTGCTACTTTCACAGTGTGGGTTCTTTCAGTAAGCCAGTTGGCAACCCATCTTGTGACATAGGGATTTATACCTAGTTTAGTGAGTTTATCTATAATTCCAGAGTGGGGGATGGTGTCGAATGACTTGGTGAGATCTAGATAGGCTGTGTGAACCACCTTACCCTCATCTATGGCTTTGATGACTACTTCAAAGAAGTCTATCAGGTTTAGGAGACATGATCTGCCTTTCACAAACCCAAACTGTGTGGGGTCCAGGGTTTGGAGATCTCCAATGTCTTTGTTTATGAGTTCCATGATGATACGTTCCATGGCCTTGCAGACGAGGCTCATCAGGCTAATGGGGGGTAGTTTCCAGGGTCTGTTGTGGCCCCCCCCCCCTTTGTGGCGTGGGATAACTGTCGTGGTGCGCCATTCAATGGGCACAAAGCCTGAGGTGAGGCTATGATTGAACATGGTACTTAGGTGGGGTGCCAGTTTATTCTGTAGTTCATGTAGAAGGCAGCCTGGGATGTTGTCAGGTCCCATGGATGCTGTGTTCTTGGCTTTGGAGAGTGAAGTTTTTACCTGTGCAGCCACGATTACAGGAACTTTGCATTCTTCCAGTATAAAGATGGGCCCTTTAGGGGGTGAGAGGGGGGTAACGTTAGCAATGAACCTATCTGCCAGGATGTTGGCAATATCAGTTGGTTCTGTATATTTAGTGTCATTTTGCTGTAACTCAGAGCAGATCTGGGTGTTGCCATTGAGAGTTTTGACATAGCTATAGAATGCTTTGTGGTTGTCTTTAGAATCAGTGGCAATTTTGTTTTCATAACTAGCTTTGGAGGATTTTATGAGGGATCTCAGCTTCTTACTGAGGCTGACCAGGGAGTTTCTCCAATCATAGGATTTTACTCTTTTTTGCAACAGTTTCTTTCTTCTGTTGTAGAGTTTGTTTATGACAGAAGACCACCAGATTGGCTTCCTTTTTTTTGGAGGATAGAATCTTGGTTTAGTTAGGGATAGCACGATCCATGCACTCGAGTAAGTGCTTATAAAGTGCATTTGTGTAGGATTCAGCAGTCGTAACTCTATTGTCCATCTGCATGGGTGTCATGAAGCTATGTGCTGTCATTACAGTAGTAAGGGGTGTGAGTGTCATGTGTGGGACACAGATGTATATGAGGCCTGTACAGCACTGTTATCTGTGTGAATATGCTACATACAGGAGTAGTAGCCCAGGGTACATGCTGTCACACTGGCATGGCAGTACCACTGTTGACAGTGCTTACCCAGGCAAGAGCAGAGTGCTAAATGTAGTACTGACAACAGGCACACCTGCAGGCATAGCTGGACACTGAGGCCTCCTTGTTGTATCCCTGGTGTGTGAGCTGTGTCACAGTATATTCCCCTTACTGGGTAATGATCCAACATGTGGAATGTAACTGTAGACTACCGTCTGTACATCACATGTTAGTGAGGGCTTTTGACATTTAGTTATGCCATACTTATTGTTGTCAAAGTTTTTCTGTCAACACACTCATCCTACTGCATAGCTACTTGCCAAGCTGATGACTGTCAGTCCCTGTACAGATGTGCAGATGGCAGGTATCCAGCTGGGATATGTACAGGCAACCTAAGCTTAATTGACACTGACATGTCTGCCCAGCTGTGTAAGAACTGGCACATATAGGAGATGGCACCCTGTACGCACCACATGCCACAGGTACCTCCTCTACACTACCACAGTCAACAGAACATGCTTGGGTACAGGTCTCCATCACAGACACTAAACATGTGTTGTAATGCATGTTGCATACATGTCGACTTGATCACCTCAGTGACCATATGCAGGAGGCACCTGGAGGATTGGCTGATGTATGAGGGCACCACAGTAGTGTCTGTTGATAGATTGCCTGCTGCAACCTGGCAGGTGGCAGGATACCACTGTACACACAACCCCTACACAACCCATCTCTCCTTGGACAATAGCTAGGTAGACAACTATGACCACCTGCAGTGATCCACCCATGTACTGACACATGTGTACATGTGCATGACTGAGTATAGCAGTGTCTGTGTGTTAGCACACCTGTACTTGGGAATTCCATGAGGGCCTTCACAACCAATGCAACACCCATTGCCATAGTCAGTTGTGGCTGCTGCTGCTGTATGGGACATTACATATACCCAGTTAAGCTCCTCCCCATACTGGCTACACGAGCCTTGCAGTACCAGCACAACAGTGTTGTACAAATGGGTTGATAGGCATGGGTTACCCATTGTCTTCTGGCATGTGTGTGTAGTTGTGCATGTCCGTATATCTGTAGGGTACAGCATTCTGAGGCCACATACTCCTATTACAATACCCATTGCCACACAGTAGTACAGATAGTGTTGTTGCTGCCCATAAGTGATGCATGACAATGCAACACCCTGCTATGTGTGTGGCATGTGCATTAGATAAATATCCCTGTAGTACCACTGTTGGGGTATAATTTGGGTTGTATCGCAGTCGCAGCCAATGTGTGATAGTGGGTATGGCAGAAAGTCATCATGGGTTTCAGGGAGTACAATATCCACTGGGGGATGTAAGTGCTGTGTACACTGTCATTACACCAAGGTACACCCGGTATATGTCCCATGTACCATGTTATGGTTACCACTGTCACCATCAACCATACAGGTAACTGATACCACAATCCAGGCCAGTTATGCATGTGCTGTGTGCAGCCTACCTGTAACACATTGGACACATGGTCAAGTTAGTTAGCAGCGATAGGCCCTAGTATCTCAAATGCGAGTCTGCCTGTTATGTGTCTGTTAATGTGTATATGAAGGTATATCACACTATGTATTGTCTATATACACCCATTACATCACCCATTAGCATACTGTACATGTCTGGGGATGTTCTGCATGTAGCATATAACCTGGATGCACCTCACCCTAAACGCTGTGTGGTGTGTGCAATGTGAGCCACACACTTCAGTATCACTACATAGCTAGGTAGGGGTCTAGTCCCAGTGTTGCCAAGTAACAGTGTGTGTGTATGTGGATGGGTCTACATCAGGTTGCAGGGTATACACACCTCAATGGGTCACCAGTCCATGTGGCACAGACAATAACCATTTTAGTAACCTGTAACATGTTTTCAACTGTACCCCAGATATGTCACAGTCATGGTATCACCACAGTGCCATGCCCCGTTGTGGAATATGACTGCAGACCATCCTCGTGCTGACACATGTACACCTATAACACAAATGGATAACATTATAGGGACCACAATCAACCAGTGTTACTAACAGCTATAATGCATCATTGGTGGACAGCATGTTACACTGCAGTACTGTGGTACACTGTAGTACAGTCACTATGTGCATCAGCACTATATTAGCCTGTCCCTGCATTGATGGTATGGATGACATTGATGTGGCACAGGTATCATCATATGCACAGGGCATCCTTGTGCAGACACATGTACACCTACAACACAAATGGATAACATTATAGAAATCATAATCAACCAGTGTTACTAACAGCTATAATGCATAATTGCTGGATGGCTACACTACCTGCCATATATGCATTACACTTTACTCCTTACAACATGTTACACTGCAGTACTGTGGTACACTGTAGTACAGTCACCATGTGCATCAGAACCATATTAGCCTGTCCCTGCATGGATGGTATGAATGACAGGGATGTGGCACAGGTATCATCAGGTGCACAGGATGTGAAGTTGGTTTGCCAGAGGTTGAGGGTGGGCCATACATTTGCCACCATGTGTGTGGGTGAGGGATGTACTGCGGTGAGCTAGGTGTGGTGCTGTGGTGTGTGTAGGTATGGGGTTGCCCTAGGTGTGTTTGTATAGTGTGTGGGTATGCTTGCACACAGTTCTGCCATGTGGCTGCCCTACACAGGTATTTATGGACAGCTGCAGACCATACCCGGCAGGGTGTGCAGTTCACTGCCTCCAGCCACAGACACGGGGACTGTGCCTGCCAGGGGTTCCATGTGCATGTCCAGGTACAGGCCACGATGTGCTACTCTCACCTGCTGATGATAAATGTCCGCTGGTACCAGGCCCCTTCTGGGACTGGCCAGGACCACATGCACGTGGCCTGCTGTGGTGTGGTGTGGACAGCACCCCCGCACTGTTGGGGCTGGTACTGCCACTATGGGAGCCCCTCGGTGTCCTAGCATGTCCACATTGATTGCTAGCTGTTGTTGTTGCTGGCCTGCATCCACATGGCCATCGCCGCACCCCACCACACGTTCAAGCATGGACACACCACAGCCGATGAGGGCCATCATCTCACCATGCCGTCTATCCATGAGCTCAGTATAAGCACGGATGTCACCAGACAGTTCACAGATGTTGTCACTTAGAGATGTGAGAGCAGCACTCTGCAGCCTCAGGCACTGTCTGGTGTAACATTCCATACATGACTGCGCCACCATGACAGCCTGAAACATGCACCTGCTGGAACCAGCTATGTTGCCTCTGCCTGGAGCATGATGTCCAGCGGCCCTACCATGAGCACCCAGGGACATCTTCCTATGTGGTGACCTGCCAGACATCCAGCTATGCCTGCTGCAACTGGACACAGTAGGCATGGTTACCACATTTTCCTGTGCACTGCCACCAAACACCAGCTGTCCCTCCGCTATAGCCACTGGTGATGGGGTATGTATAGGCACTGAAACTGTGTGCGATGTTGGGGTGGCTAAAAGGGGGATGTCAAATGATGGCACAGTGTCAGCCCCTGACAACCCCACCTGTGCCTCAACAGTACTATCATCATCTTCAGTGTCTGTATGGACACCAACATCATATTGCATGCAGGAGGGACCCTGACCCACCTCGCCACCTGTGGGAGAAAACAATAAGCGCACTTTAAAACCTGTACAGCATTGCCTAACAGTACACACACACAGACACACACACACACACACACACACACACACACACACACACACACACGCACACACACACGCACACACACACACCTCCATAATACCTACCTGTCCATGCCTTTACAGACAGTCCCACATATATGTCCATGTGGTACCCCATCCTGCATCACACTTGTTAACATACACACATTGATACCATTCATTAACACATCAGTCCTCTAAATGCCTACACAAGCGGTCACAACACAAGACCTGTTACCACATTACCTGCCTGACGTGTGTGTAGTGGTTTTAGATTACCTCACTGCTGTCATTCGGTATTCACCCTGTGTATGTCCAGACATCATGAGCATGGCCTCTATATGTGTGGGCTACTATGTTCTATCCATAATATCATGCACTGGTGTGTCATGTGTATGTAATGCTCAGTACATTCCAGATATGCTGCTCATTCAGCCTATCATGTGACAACTGTAATATTTGGATACACTCCCTGGTGTTGACTAGTACTTACCCAATGCATCTGTAGTGCTGCATATGTTGGTTGTAGGTGACCTCTCTGCTGAATGTGATATTAAGGGTGTACCTGGTGTCTACCTTCCCTCTTGATGCCTGTTCCATGTTACAGACTATATTATACTATCAGCTGTCCTGTGATTACACACATGACAAGTATTCATGGTGTGTAATGTGGCAGTCCATGTACATGTACTGCATGATCCCAGAGGGAGGTACTGCTGTATAAACACCCCACAATCACACATGTGCATACATGGCCAGCCACACAAACACACACACACACATGCACACAAGCATCCTACATGCATCAACCTCCCTCCACTTCACCAGAGTGACCCTACAGACAAACTAACTACCCACCAGGATGCACACAGACACATGCAGGTGAGGTTGCACAATGATAGTATACACAGTCCTCCTATTACCCCTCTTTCAACATGCATAACATATGGTACCTGACAGCATGCAGTGCAGCTATACTCAATCCATGCTAGCAACAGTATACATGTGTGTGTGATGCATGTGCTCCGTCACTAGTTGAAGCCTTCTCCCTGGATACCACTGTGCCCATGAACATGGTATTTCTGTAGACCTGTTCTGCACCCTGCCGTGTACTGTGCACCACACCTCACAGGTGTACAGCCCATTGCTGAATGTGTACTACTGTGTTGGTTATGTCAGCTTTAATGCTCACAGCCCCTATGTTTTCCAGCAACACATACCTGGTATGATATGTGGACAGATGTCATTTGTGAATGCCTGATGTATGATGCACAGCTCTCAACAACAGTGGACCATGTATGACCAATCCAATACTCTTACACTGACAACCATCAGAGCATACCATGGCTGTGGGGGGTGTACACACCCTTATTGATATGACACACCCATCCTTGATCTGCCATGAGACCACATCACCGCATATCTTAGCAGTAAATGAATCCAATATGTGACCTATGCCTGTACTTTCACATGCAGTGTCTACGGAATGTATTAGGTGTGTGGATGCTGACCATGATGCATACACACTGTGTGGGCATATGTGTGCACACCCATATCATGACAGTTCGTCGCACCTCTTGTTGTGTGTACTACAGCAGTCACTACTCCTGGCAGGGATATACCAGCGTGAGCCATCTGCATTTGCCAGTGTATGTTCAGTCTGCCCTACACATGCCCCCCTATTCTGCATGATTGCAAGGTCTACTCATGTGCACATCCCTTGGTGTTCACACACTGCCGTCACTATTGCTTTGGGGGTAGGGTTATGGGTGCCACAGGTCCTGAACCTGACTATGTAAAGATACAGCCATTCTTAGCATCCTTAGGATCCCTGCTGTAGTACACTGGTGTGTCATGCTGACATCCCTCCCCCCTCCTTCAGCCTTTTTGCAGATGCATAACAAGTAAGCCCTACACATGTGTGTCACTTTGCAGTGTCCCATACACTGAACACCACATGTTACAGCCTAGTCCCAGCTGATAATGTGGACCACTGTAATGCCTTATGTCATAGTGTATCTCTACAGCAGTTGCCATTGTCCTACAGTTATATACACTGGTGTTGCACTATATATGGGTGTTGTTCCAAACATGTCCCTAATGTAGGCCATGTCTCCCACCATTATGTTACTCATTGTGGAGACATTCCGCAATGACAGGATGTTAGTTATCATGCAGGTGTCTGATATACCCTTCCAATACCCCATTATGGTCACCCCTGTGATGCCGTGCATTTCACAGCAACAATACATGCACATGTACAGCATGCATTCTGGGTAGGTGTGTTAGATGTGTGCATGGCATATACCATAACCATTATATGCCCGGTGTATTGGCAAGCATCTACATAAACCATACACACCAGCTACAGGCTGCTGCCTTGGTGGCATCCCAGAGGGACCTACATAAGAGGCTGAGAGATGCAAAGTCAGTGGCCACAACTGTGGCAGTGCTACGGGGGGGGGTGCAGTATGAAAATACATCAACAGTACATTTCCACAATACTATCACATATGGACATCTGATTAGCACTACTATGCAGCAACAAAATATATCTATGATATGTCAGATATGTATGATCTACCTGTACCAATGTGGATGTATATGCAACAGTGGTCTACGGATGTACCCTGTGGTCTTACCTGCACGCTCCTCGGCTGGTGTATGGGTGGCACTCACCTCCACAAAGGTGTCTGTCGGTTGGTGTGTGGCCGGATGGGCAGGTGTCACAATGCTGGCTAGAAGCTCCTCCACACGTGTCGGCGGGATGGATGGCATGGCCCCCCCCATGGCAAGGTGATCCCCCAGACTGGAGCAGCATGCTGACAGGCTTTAAGAAGTAGGTCAGAACAATGATGCTGGACCTCCTCATAACTGCGGTTGTACAGTCCATTATTGACCCTGTGGACTAGGTCATTCCACAGGGCGGTCCACTCCTGCTGATCATGAGCAGCCCGGCCAAACAAGGTTGCATAGTGATGAATTAATCCATCCAGCAGGATGTCATTTTCCGCTGCTGAGT